>NC_056745.1:1380586052-1380608552 GCF_019279795.1 Protopterus annectens | reverse complement strand
GACTGCAACAATCAGCTAGTTAACAGAGGGGAAGGGTACCTATAAGAGACAGTTAACAGAGGGAAAGGTACCTATAAGAGACAACATCGGGAACATCCTGTAAAATCAGGGACAGTCAGTTGAGCAGAATGGGGTGGTGCCCGTGTAGGGGAGGCTTCATTATAATGCCAGACAGAACACTAGATGACACCAGGGAGTATATTTAAACTATTAACGGGACTCAATCAACAAATTAATAATGCAATAGATCTAGCATCACTATGCACTGTATCCATACTAAAATGAATAAAATTCTGATATCTGGGATTAATGACTGACTGTAAAGATGTGTGATTTTTGAGGATAGGAACTAAAACAAAATGTGACATTGGGAACATTTTATCAGCTCAGGGATGGGTAAGACTTGTGTGGTATGTGTATAAATACCTGTATGAGAGAGTAAATGTGGGCTGCCTGTGCCGGTGCAATGCATGGGCTGCCATTGTTAACTACCACACAAAAGTGCTGATTAGAACTAGCGGTAGTTACAGGCACTTCATAGATATGCAAATTAGCCAATAATGAGGTATTTCCTTACTGTGACTAATATGTCTCTGTATCTCAAATTCCTGCATCATTTTAACAGCCTCTTTTTGCTGCATTTCTTCCTGCCAGGAGTAGGGTACTTTCTGAATCCCTGGGTTAATTTCCTTCATGATAAGAAATTGTAAGTTGAACCACAGCTATAGCTGATGATTTCGTGTACATTATTTATACAGAGATTATTTGATGTCCAGCTCATTTTTAGAATTATAGCTTTCATGCACAGCTCTAGTTATTATACAGCTTGTTATTTATTTTGTTCTGAATATTTAGTTTTCCCTACCAGTATTTTTTTTATTTCCTTTTTTTTCTGAAAATTGTCATATAAATGCAGTTTGCACTCAGAGCAATATTATTGTTAAATGGGACCCTAAATAGACGATTGGGTCAGGGCTCCCCCAACCATACCACTGTCCCTTTACTTGGGCATGTTTCCCTAGATACCATAAACTAATGTTTAGATTTCTCACTGTACATGCTGTTTCGTTCTTTATATCTACAATGATCACTGGCAATTCAATTTAGTTTTTATTTCATATTTCTATAGCAAAAACACAGAGGATCATTTTAACACATTACAGAGATCTCTCATAGATCACAGCAAAGAAACCACAGAGAGTTACCATATCATGGCAGTGGGTAAGAGTCCACAGCAAGAGCATCTGGGGGTAACACTGAAGCCCATAAGGCAGATTTGGAAGTGACAATCACCAAAACATCTATTAAGGTGCCTCCTAAGGAAAAAAGGGCCCACATCAGGGGCAAATGTTAATTATCCCTCTATTTGTATGCTAAGCAAGTTGCCAGAATAGATTTTGCATTAGTATGTGCTTTTCTGAATGCTATGAATTCTGAAACTCAAATGTTTGTTATTAGTAACTACAGTCTTTAATGATCTGACAGAAAGCCACAAACTGAATTCTGTGACAAGCCGAGTAAAAATGTGATGTAAATCAAAAGCAGTTAAGAGCAACAATATCTGTTAAAATAACGAGAGCCTCTCTGCACTAGCTTACTCATGTGTGCTAACCCTAACCCTAAATCTACCCCCGGCACTAATCCTATCGCTCTACATTATGTTACTAAAAACACTTTCCCTAACAGTGTTACCACTCCAGACAAAAGGGCATAGAATGTGCATAACACAAAACAGATAAAACAGTAACTCTATCCCCTTACCTAACCCTTACCCTAACCAACGAGTACTCCCACATACACAACAACCACTATGACCTTTTCAACCAAACATTCATTTTCTTACGCATGCCAACTTACAAACACTAGAAGAATGAGCATTTAGTTATTTCATCATTCAGTAAAATGTGCTTTTGATATTTTGTGCTTTCAGTGTTTTTCACCCCCTAAAAACTTTTCAGTCAAATGTGCATCTGATATTTTGAGATGTAACTATATATACATAGTTTACTATCAAAAGATGGAACAGAGAATCTTCACAAATAGAATCTTGAAAATGTATATATATATATATATATATATATATATATATATATATATATATATATATATATTTACACACACACACACACACACACACACACACACACACACACACACACACACACACACACACACACACACACAGACACACACACACACACACACACACACACACACACACACACACACACACACACACACACACACACACACACACACACACACACACACATCATGGATATCCTAAATTCCTAAATGACAACACAGGTAACCTGCTAACCTTGGACCCAAATTATATTGGGTAAGGGCAGGTCTTGCCTACTCACCCTGGTGGGCTTCTTCAAGATGTTCACCAAAGCAATGGAAAAGGGCAAAATGATGCACACTGCCTACCTCAACCTGACAAAGGCATTTGACCCAATACCCACTCTGGGATTGAAGAAAAGCTCACTAAACTAGATCTAAACCCCTACATCATCTGTTGCAGAGTCAACTGGCTTACTGACATGATCCAAGAAGTTAGGATAGGGGAGGCTTCCCCTACAAAAAGACCGGTTACTAGTGGGGTGCCTCAGGCCTCAGTGTTGCATACTTGGGAGCCATGCATATGTCCTCCCAGTGTTTCCCTTTAAATTGCTTATCCGATCTCTCTTCCCAATCTTTTCTAAGCTCCTCTAATTCATTCCTGTAGTTATTTTGCAAAATTTTATATGGCCTACTAATTATCCCTTTTTTTTTTTTTTCAAAACAGGTTTATTGTTTTAACATATAAGAGAAATATCATAACAATTTTATACAAGTAATTAAAAATAGGTATTATGATAATATTCAACAAAACAACTAAAGTATTTACAAAGACATCCACTACAATCAGATCAATTAATTAAACTAAAATGCTATGCTATTGAAATTAAAATTTTTTAACAAATTTTGTAAATTATCCCATACAATATAATAAGATGTTTTTCTATTTGTTCTTGTCCTAATTGTGTTTATTTCCATATGGCACACTATATTCATAACATTTTTAAATTCATTGAATGAAGGAGGTGTATCTGAAATCCAATTTCTAGTTATTATTTTCCTAGCCACTGCTAGAATAGACCATAACAAGGGAAGCTTAACCTTTTTAACACTTTGAGGTACAGGTGTGTTGAATAATATAAGAGATTTAGAAATAATGAAATTATCTGTAAAAAGAGCCTGCAAAAATTCATTAATTGACTTCCAGTATTCTTTCAATTTTATACAGTCATAAAACATATGAGCCCAGTCAGCATTAATTTCTACATTACATCTCTTACATAAATTATCTTTATTATTTATTTTATTCATCATCAAAGGTGTATAAAAGATCTATGTAAAAATTCCATGTATAAAGTCTCCAGACAATGGAAGACGTAGTTCTATAAGCAGATTCCAATATATATTGTTTATCTTGTTGATTTGGTGGGTCCCCATTAATAGAAGTGAAATAATTCCAGTATGAATCTACACTGTAAAAGTTTCTTGTCTGATAATTTTATGTATGTATGAAAGTTTACCTTTATCAGAAACTTTATGTTGTAAATTTAATATCAAGTAATCAATCAGTGTTGGAATAGATTCTTTAACTGTTATAGACATTAGATCTATTTTATTAATGAGATGTTGTCTAAAGGTCTGAACCTCTAACCAGCAAGTTTCTCTTAGATCAAATTCTTGTTTTAAGAAATCTAGATTTTTAACTTTATTATCAGATATCAACTGATACCAGTACTTTAGATCATTATCTATAGTTAAATGAGTTCCTTCAGAAGTAGATGACAAAAGCATACCCTGAGTATACATTATAGGAATACAATAAAATTCCATTCCCTATACTTAGGGTGCATGAATATAAAGTTACGATAACTAATAATAATATTTAATGGGTAACAAACCATATGTTTAGGTGTAATAGGTGAAGTACAAAATTCCTTTAGTAACCATAACATGGAGTTATTTACAATCATATTTTTATGTGTTAAGGAGATTTTCATGAAGTGCATACTAATTAGCTCCCAATAATCTTTCCATTTTGCGACATATGACTGATCTATTAATAAAGTAATAACTTTTACAATAGAAGAGATAGTATATAAATTAAAGTCTGGAAAAGAAATACCCCCTTGAGACCAGCTATTAGTATGTTTCTTTAATGCAATCCTAGGTTTATTAGGTGCCCATAGGAAATTTAACATTAGTGTATTCAGTTTCTTGATAATTATTTTTGTAGGTGGAAGTATTATTGATTGTATTAAATATAAAATCTTGGGGAATATTATCATTTTAATAATTGTAAGTCTCTCCTCCATAGTAAAAAACATATTATTCCATGTATTAAAAAGATTTTGTATATTAAGAAAACAGGTATTATAAATTATCCCTTTTTTTGACAACAGCTTCTGTTCTAGATTCAACTAAAAACTCTACCAGAGCAGGTCTTTCACTTAGGATCACCCTATCCCTTTCTCTGATATCAATCCTTGATAGGGAAGGCAGTCTCATACCTGTAGTCCAGATATCTTCTTAGCCTCTTCCTATTCTATCCCTCTGTCTTTTTTTCCCTCCAAATACCTTGGCTCCATTCCTTTGCTGTATTAGGTGAAAAGCACTAAACTGCATTTTGAGATGAGGTACTCTTCTTATAGATGAACGAATTATTATCCCCAATAATCCAACATGTTAAGTCGGTGTGTAACTAATAAGGGATATACTGCTCAACTAATTTAGGTTCATTTGATAACAATCTAATGACTATCTAATCTGAACAACTTGGCTTGAGCGCGTACCCTTATAAATCAGAACATTTTGATTGATATTCCAACACGCAGAAAATTAAGTGATCAGTAAGCTTATAGGTTCATAAGTTAGTACTAGGCTAACTGCCCTTGTGAGCCATTTTAAGCCTAGCCAATTATTCCTTGTGAGACTCAAACCCTGAACCTTGTGTTTGCAAGGCAAACACCTTAACCATTAGGCCACCCTCCCAACTAGTTACAAATTTTCTGATAAGATGGATAGTACACCCTAAGTCACAATATCAATATTTTTATAGTGTCCGTCACTGTTGTCTTAATTCATTTGTTTTGTTTACACAAGCAGAACAATAATGAAGTGCGTCAAAATAAAATCCCAAGAAAATTGAAAACTGGCTTAACAAATTAATTCTGGACTTCAGCTTTTAAACAAATAAATTAGTGATGTTGTTAAGGGTAAAATAAAAACAACGCAATGCACACAACTCATAAATCATTAATGTTGTTTAAGATGTATCAGAACATAAAATGCCTTGTCTCCAGGATAAAACTATTATAATTTAATGAAGAAAACATTTTTCAAACAACAAATCATGCCAAACAAAAAATATTACTGCTTTTCATGCATTTTCTTTGTACATACTACAGCCCCTATAAAGAATAACTTAATAAGCAGCTTCAGTTATATTTTAAGTTTTATGTTTTCAACATTTCTGCATGCAATGACTATCTCTTCTGGATTGTGTTTCTTTCCCAATAACAGTGCACAATGTGAGGTTGTTACTTTTTAAACAAGTAACTACAGGTTAAATAACTTTTAAATGTCAGCATCTTGAAATACTTACATCTTATGCATTGATAATTTCTGAGTATTTTAATTTTTACAGCACACGAACACAAACAGGAGGGATGTGGGACATTTTTTACCAGTGGCAGCTATATAATACTTGGGATAGAGCACACTTGCACAAATAAAAAGATAGAGGACATTTTTGTTTGGTGGCAGAACAAATAGCTATTTGTTGTAAGAAAGGATTCTCTAAATCTGTTTTTGCTGAATCTGCATGAAATTGTTGTGTCTTTCGGCTTTTTCCCGGTTAGGGGTCACCACAGCAGAACTCCGGTCTGCTAATGAGTGGCAGTTGATTTTTACATGCCGAGTTACCAGCCCTGACGCACAACCTTCAACGAAGGTACGCCCATTCATGCATGTCTCCACGCAGAAGACACTCTAGCTGAGAATCGAACAGCGTCTTACTGTGAGGCGACAATGCTACTGCAGCACCACCACTGCAGATCTGAATCTGCCTGAAATTACAGTTACCAAAAATTAAATATAATTGACACAATGCATTCTGATTCTGTAGTGGGAGATATTAAATATAATCTACCCAAACTGTTCTGATCCTGTGGTAGGCTAAATTGAATATAATCTACCCAAAGAGTTCTGATCCTGTGGTAGGCTATATTAAATATACTCTACCTAAAGAGTTCTGATCCTGTGGTAGGCTATATTAACTATAATCTACCCAAAGAGTTCTGATCCTGTGGTAGGCTATATTTAAATGAGTACTATGACAGGAGTCCTGCTCTGTGAAGAGAATGTGGTTTCCCTTACTGACACAATTCTGATGACTGAATGGTTTAGTAAAAAGGATTCAATTAACCCTTTTCCTGAAATTGTACTTTGGTAATCAGTAGTGAAAGAAATTGGTGAAGAGGGGGAGACAAATCAAGGTTTAAGACGGCCATTCCAAAGAGAATACTAAGTTATGGTGAATATAGATGCCTGTAATTAATGAACTAAGAAACACAGCTATTTTACATCTGAGTAAGGATAAATCATGTATAAGGTAAAATACATTTATGTATCACTGTTATTGATTAAAGTTATTTTAGTGTATTCAACCCTTCATGTATTACAGTGTACCATGCATTTTGGGACATTATAATACTAGTGCGAATGGTGGAACAAGGGTAATAGAGTACATTTGGAAATGATATAAAGAGTGTTGAAGAAACTGGTCATGACTCAGAATGCATGGGAAGCACAGGTAAATGAAACAAGCCTGAATTTCCATATGGATGGATGTCTTTATGGCTGATTATTTTAACAGGTAAAGAGGTTGTGGTACGTGTATGTCATATTGATTTTTCAAGGTATAACATCATAAGAATAAATTCTGCACTGCATTTTTTATTTGTCTATCTATCTATATATATATATATATATATATATATATATATATATATATATATATATATATATATATATATATATATATATATATATATATATATATATATATATATATATATATATATATATATATATATATATATATATATATATATATATATATATATATATATATAGGCAGCCGCAGTGTTGCAGCAGTTAGCATTGCCACCTCACAGCAAGAGGTTCTCTGGTTCGATCCTCAGCTGGGGTGCCTTCTGTGGAGAGTCTGCATGTCCTCCCTGTGGCTGCATGGGTTTCCTCCGGGTGCTCTGGTTTCCTCCCAAAGACATGCTGTAGGTGGATTGGACACTCTAAATTGGCCCTAGGTGTGAGTGCGTGCATGTGTGTGCCTTCTGTGGAAGGTTGGGCACTGGGCTGGCAACTCGGCACTGTAAAACTCCACTGCCAATCATGAGCAGACAGGTGATCCACTGTGGTGAACCCTAACCAGGAGAAAGCCAGAAGAAGATATATATATATATATATATATATATATATATATATATATATATATATATATCACTCTATCTACCTATCTCTTTATCTAGCTAGTTAGCTACCTATGTATCTATTTAGCTATCATAGTTTCATAGCTTTTGGTAAGCTTCATACAGGTTAAAGACCAGTCTAATTCAGGCTCCAAGGTCATAGAGTAGACATTCAAACCAAACCAATTATCTAAATACTTTTTGAATTATTCCAGTATATTATATTTTGTTATTTGTAATTGTAGTCTGCATCATGATATCGCAATGCTTTGGGTGAAAAACCTTAATGTAAAAGTGGTTTTGCATTTTTCTGTTTGAAAGATATAATTTCCCCCATGAGAAGTTCACCCTGATTATAACAACTCAGTATTTAAAAAATCAGGTTTCTTCATCGTGAAGTGCATGATATGCTAGGCACAATCTGCCAGTGATAACTGATAGACAATACATGTTTAGACAATGTAAGAAACTTCTTTGTGTGGAGGATTTTCAATTCACATATATATATATATATATATATATATATATATATATATATATATAGATGTATATATAGATATATATATATATATATATATATATATATATATATATATATATAATCAGTATATATTAATCAGATCAGATAATGGTAGTAGAAGTAGTAAACTTAAACTTGTCCAGAGACAAAAAAATAATAAAAAATATGTAATTTGAAAAAAATGTACAGAATTACTAAGTATTCATAAATAATCCAAGGAGGGTAGACAGCCTATTTCCAATAGAAAATCCTTTATTAAGTACACAGACAAGCGATCCAAGTAAAACAAAAATAACAGAATAATAGTTTCCTCAAAGCTTTCTAACTATATATATATATATATATATATATATATATATATATACTTTTTATCAGGCAAGGGAGTGGTTTATTGTGCTGTGAAACAGTATATTGGTATACATGTTAAATTCACATCCCTTCCCCAGTCTGTGTGACATTCGAGCTGGTCCTGCCCTACTTAGTAACTGTCATAATAATATAACCCTTATGTACTTAAAAATAATGATGTGGCACATCTTATTTAACCAGATTATTAAGGCTGTGATTTTTTTCAAGACAATATACTACATGGCTGGAAATATAAAAACCTTAGGCCATTTGTCAATCTAAAAATGTATATAAATAAATAAATAATTAATTATATGTATATATACATTTTGCATGCAAAAAAAATTATATTCTATTTACGTAAACTGTTAACAAAGATCGCTTTTGTCTTTCGAGACTTCTTCAGGTCTGTGTACAAAAACCCTAAAAACTATCTACAAAAATCTTGTTGTATAATTAGCTAGTATTGGTATTACACATCATTTTGAATAAAGTGGAGAAAAGAATAAGAAAAAGAAAAAGCTATGATGATAGAAACAAAATATACACCGAGTAAAAATGATTTAACATGGTATTTAAAACCAGCTAGAAGAATAAAATAAAATAAAATAAAAATAGTCATGTAAACAATGTGGCAATTTTCTAAGTTCCAGTATACTTTTAAGTGAACAGCAGTAGTTTAGTCCAGGCTTCCTAAAAGAGTTCAGCTTTAATTGCCACAAGTTCACATTTCTCCAGCATATTCAGGATATCTCCTTCCAGATCACCCATGTCTATGTGATCCAGTATCTGGAACTTAAAACCGGTGCATCTTTTATGAAGAGCAAGGTGTTTGGCTAGTGCATTATTTTTACATCCAGAGAGGATTTCTGACAGATGACATGAAATCCTACATTAAGTTTATTTACAGTCTTTCCCACATAAAATGCATCACATTCATTGCACTGTGCCCTGTAAATTATTTTGTAGTGTTATAGTCACCCCCTGTACTGGTCTTAATGATTTTCTTGAAATAAGTGCAATAAAAACTATCACCTTGCTGTATAAATATACACAATGTACAATTAGCTTCACATCTTTTAGTGTTTCTCTCATATAGTCTTGGTTTAAATTCAACAAAACGTTTAATGCTCCTGGCCTTCCTGTAAACAAAGGATGGGGCTCTACCTAAGATGTTAATCAGAAAAGGGTTTTCTGTGACAATGGCCCAGTTTTCTTTAATAACAAATACATGCTTAGCTGATCAATCCTGATATGTGATTGTCCTACACTCCATAATTCTTTTAGTAAATTTTTCTTTGAATATTTTTCAGTGTGGAAAGGTCACCTCTTGAATATGTACAAAATAAGTTTTATTCAATTAAGGTCTAATATACATTGTAAACAATTTCAATAGAACTGCAATAGATCTGGTTGAAATTTTTCTCAAAGGGAGACCCATAACATGCTTGGCCGTTACCTTAACAGCACATGCATTTTTTCTAAATGCCAAGCTGCATTTTATATATACCCAAAGGTCTCTGTATTCACTCACTTGCTGTATAACATGATTTCCAAAAATAAAAGGTTGTTTTTGTCTAAATTAACCAAAATGCATAATACCACTATTGGATTGATATTAAGACCCATTGTATTTTAACTATTTAAATAGTTTGGATACATATGAATTGAAAGCTAAACAATCTAATAAAAATATTAAAATACTCCAATTTTAATGCCTTCAGCCTATTTAGACAGTCAAAAAGTATTATTAGTAGCCAAAAATGAAAATACAAAATTAAACAATATAAGGCCTAAAACAGACCCCTGTAGAATACCAGTTGCAATCTCTGACCATTTTGAAAGGTGCCCCAGAATGTTAACACATTGACATCTATGTCTAAGACAACACCTAAAACATTTAATAATATAAGGATATATCTTACAGTTTACCAGGGAATTAATTATTGTTGCATGTAGGATACTATCAAAAGCATTTGATAAATCTAAGCATACAAACCCCACACTAAGACTATTATCTAAGGCTTTATTAACATTTCCATAAGATCCAGTCAAATTGGGAAAGTTAATCTTTTCTTCATGAAACGATGTTGTTTAGGATCGACAACTGCTAGTACATTTTCATGGACATTCAGAAGTTGATAATAAATGCCTGTCAAAACACTTGCCCCTAAGAGATGTCAGACATATTGGATGACAGTAATATAATCGAAAGATCCACTCTTATGTGATGGTACAATGCATTGACCTACATGACTGAAATGTGAAACACATATTTTTGAAGGAGGGCAAGTCCCTCTGCACCCCCATACCCCATGCTAAATCTCTCTCTTTCTCTCTCTATATATTATAGAGAGAGAGAGAGAGAGAGAGGGAGATATGAACTCTAAGATTGTAATACAGCTGGGAAAGGTTAAAGACCCACTATCGTTTGTACTGTGATCTCAGGCCAACACCTTTCAGCACAATTCGACATGTTGGGTGTTGGTCCCAAGCTTTTGCATGTTGACAAAATGGCTGTTCTATGATGCCATGTAGTCCCATATACATACACACATATATGTCTATATGAGTCCACTTCTAAATCTCGAATCTCAAAATCATTAAATTCAAAATACTGAAACCAAAATCTCTAAAGCTCAAAATACTGAAAACTCAAAACACTGAAACTCTAAATATCGAAAAAAAAACACAGGACATCATCACTAACTATATTGCAGCAGAACTACATACAGAAACATATAAAAGACAAACCATATTAGTCTTCTCCAACTATAAGCAGGGGGGCAAGCCGCCCTACATCCCCAATGTGGGGAGCTGTGCCCCCCACATCCATTGCTTCTTAAATATATCAACTCCAAGATTGCACTATACAGCAGAAAATGGCAAACATACCATTACATGCTTCATGACTGCCTGTTGTAACCTTAGTCATGTTCACATGTAATTTACTATACAACATAACTCATCTTAGTGTAGTGAAGTACGATCTTGGAGTTGATATATTTAAGTAGGGGGGTGTGAGGGTGCAGGGGGGGCTTGCCTGCCTGTACTTGGAGAAGAGTAATATGTTTCTGTATGTAGTTGTGCTGCAATATAGTTATTGTTGGTGTCCTGTGTTTCTTCCGATATTTTGAGTTTTCAGTATTTTGAGCTTCAGAGATTTTGGTTTCAGTATTTTGAATTTAGAGATTTTGAGATTCAAGAGTTAGAAGTGAACCCATATAGATATATAAGGGTCTACTTTTGTTCATCGAAAGTACACCTCTTCAAATGTTAGAAACCCGAGCTCACATCAGTGAAAGAGCAGTTTTTCTGAAACCACACTTTCGTACAACACAGATAAGTGAAGTCCGTTTGGTCATTTCGGGATCCTTTGGAAGTAGAGGTGAGGTGTTTTTTTCTCAGTTTTTACAGTTGTAATGGGAGTGTAAGGTTTAGGGCAGTTGGGGCTGTTAGGTGTAGGTCACTGTACAGTGAGGATAAGGAAATGTACCCTTTTCCCCACTGTAGTGCAATCTTAGAGTTGGTATATATAATTAACGGGGGGTGCAGGGGGGCTTGGCCCCCTGCAAAAGTTTGTTTTTAGTTTTTATTAATTTATTTTTGCATTTCATTTTTTTGTGTTTCGCAAAAGTGTGTTTTCAGAAAACTGACTTTTGCTGACGTAAGTTTGGGTCTTTAGCTTTCGAAGAGGTGTACTTTTGATGAACGAAAGTAGACCAATATATACATATACATAGATATTAAAACAATGAGTGAGAAGGTCACTGAAAAAACAATCAGTAAAAACAAAATGAAAACTCCAGCAAAGCTAGAACTTCCACTGAGTGACCTCCCAAACCTGTTGTATCAGACGCACATGGGATATATGCAAATGACCCTTATGAACATCAGGTGTTTCAGCTAATTGGCAATTCTGAATGCCCATGAATTGTTTCGTTAATTTAATGGACAATTTCAGGCCAACAAAGCCAAACCCCACTAGCTGTGGATATGCATATTACGGCCGTGTTATGACCTCATCAGCACAGCACAAGCAGAGTGTTTGACTAAGCATTAGAAACACAGGGCTGTTATGCTCAACTGATGTCCATTATCATATATATATATATTTATATGCACAAAATGGACACACACGTTTGCATCCACATACACACACACACACACACACACACACACACACACACACACACACACACACACACACACGTATATCTGTAGACAATTGTGCTATGACAACTTTGGTCCTCAGTGCACACCTTCACCAAGCATTTCTGTCTTGACTCTGACTCAAAAAGTTGGGTCAGAGCTAAGAAGTCATTACCTCAGTACTTGGCCATCTAAGTTCTTGAACTGTATGACCATCCAAATCAATTTACTGTTACATTCCAACTCCTTTCTTCTTGGTAGTACAGCTTGGGGTTCAGTGTAACCACAGTACCAAGTAAGAAAGGCTTCAACAGTATGTATAATAGATATTTATTGCACAAGGTGATCTACAAGAAGATCCTCATTAATAGTTGAGGAATAGTTTTCGTAAACTCCCTGCAGGTGAGAAGTTTTCCTCCAGTTTCTGCTGCTGGAGATCTCAGTAAGTCAAGAAAATGCACATTCTTACATCATGTGTGCAGTGATGTCATGTCAAATGTGCGTAGATATTTCTTTCCTTCTTTCTTTGCATGATGGTGCTCACTCTGGCAAGGATATAAACTGGAGGAATCTTGAGTAGCCATTGTGATATATAATGGTGTGCATTAACTAGGTGTGGATATCCTGTGACATGAGATTTTGCTAAAAAAAATTAGTTCTGCTTTGTGGCTAAGAAATACCTACCTATGATCCATTAAGAAAGGTCCTGTCATAGCTCAACTGATAGTATCAGAACATATCTGTTATTTAGCAGTGTACTGTCTCCCAGCACACATCGCAGACACCCTTTTGTCCTAAACACTGAAGCCAGCAGTATAATTCCAGTCTTAGACAGTGACATGGTCTTTTACCTTGTGAAGATTTACTGGAAGGCCCCACAGCCAAAATAGTGTAGCCTTTCTGTCTTTTCCTCCATATGTTTCACTCCTTGAGACATTCACTCTGCATTGTATCCACAAATACAGAAATGGTTTATACTGTGTAAACTATATTTAAACAGCGGAAACTCTGCAGTAGGTCCCTGTGTCAATGCAACAAAGAAATGTTAGAGCTTCCAAAAACAATAGTTAGAAATAAAAATGCAAACAAAAGTATAAGCTAAATATAAATAATGTATTTTATTTTATTTTATTTATTCTTTGTTGACTAGGTTTGTCCTACTATACTAGTAACTTATTTTCAGAGGAGTAGTTTATACTACTAGGGGAAATTTGGCCAGGGCATTTGGGAATTTCCTCATCACTTTTTGATAGGTGTTACATAATCTTTTACATTTACTACCAGCTCAAGCAGATGGGACCTTGGTTTAATGTCTCATCAAAAGGATGACATGGAGTGCATCACACTCCTATGCTTCACTATACTGTCAGCAATCCATCTACCTGGTGTGGGAATAGAACCCACAGCCTTCTGCACCAAAGGTGAGTGTGTGCAGTTCACATAAGAAAAAAAGCGTAATGTTTATGCATTGCAAGGGTGTACAAACACTTCATGGATTAGAAACTTTCATGATGCTTCACTGAAGCAAAAGGCAAAGGTTTTGGTGGCAGATAAGTGTAATTAAAACCCTGGGTCCCATCTTGTTTGCCTTTTTTAATGCATAGGCTGCAGGCCGTGCATATCTATTTGTCTGCCCTCCACAGTCCTTGAAGATTTATTGTTTTTAATTTACTACCTTCTACCACCCATTCTTTTAAATAATGCTCTCTGTTTCTCTCACATCATTTTGGGATATCAAGCAGATGTTTCTGATAAAATCACTGCTAATGTTATTATCTCAGTCATAACTTATGGTAACAATGCATTTAAAAATCAAAGAAATAAACACTATTTTTACTCAAACAGATGTTTTTTTTTAGCAAATGGGTCATGAAAAGCTGCAGTTTTAGTTATAGGAAGGTAAGAACACTGGTGAACACATAAGTTGTTTATAGTTAAAACTTTCTGAAAAGAATTGTTTATTTTCTCACAATTTTGTCCTCCTAAAGTTCACAGTTCTCAGTGTTAAATGGATTCAATCAGTATTTAAACAGATTGTGAATTATGTTGTTTGGCAATCACTTATTCATAAATGGTTGGCCAGTAAAAGATTTTGATCTTCTCTTTCTCCCCATTTTAGGACAAAATCACTAAGGTTTCCTTACTCAGATAACCTCAGACACTAACTGTCAGACCAGCCTTATGTAGGGCTGAAAATGTCAATTCTTCTCTTAGGTGTGGCTATGTCCGGGGTGTCTCATTGTGTGCATCTTATATACTAAAGTCAAGTATAATACTCCAGGAAATAGTCTATCAGGTTCTTGCCTTTTTGATGAGTTTTGTATACAACCACTGTGCACATTAGCCTATCATTCTTAGTTGGACAAATTGCTTCTAACCCTCCATGTTTACTTTTATGCTGTTATTTGCATCCCTTTCCATATGCAGAGGGTCTTCATTTCCTTTTTTTTCTATCTTGGTCTTCTAACAAACTTTTTACATCTTAGACAAATCCTTCTGTGTATCTCCTTACACTGTCACCCAGATTTATCACCATTAAAGTCCAAAAAAGTTTTTTTTAATACTCCATTGATCACCATGGAGTAATTTTATGAACGGCTTTTGTTTAATATGTTTTTACTGTCACAGCATCACCACTTTTATTCTTCAGTCATCATCGGTGATTCAGGTAACTTTTAACTCACTCTTTAGGCATTGGTGTTCATTACTTTCCATTTGCATATTTGTTTGTGCCCATTTTTGCCTTACATGTGTATGTATTGTAGTTATATCTAAACCTATTAATGGTAATTCATTTCTTAGAATTGTTCCTACCAGTGGAGGCTATTACACTACCCATGTAACTACACAAATGTTCTGATGAGAGACAAGGACTTAATCCATGCTTTACTTTGTCCCCCAGAGCTAGCTTAAATGCTTGCAGATGAAGGCCCTAAACTTGTGAACCCCGATACTGATTCCTATCTCAGGAAGATATTGGTCACAGCCTATAGTATGGCTATGTACATCAACATCTCTTTAACTGGCTCCCAAATTACAACTGAAGCCAAAGTCCAAAGCTCTCCAGCAGTTACTGAACCATTTGTTGTACCCTGTGCTGTGAAGTAGCTTGTCATTACGCATATCATGAAAGTGGCATGGGTAAAGAATCTTGCTTTGTCAATGTTATCAATAAATCAAGAAATATATGTTGTAGTAGTAATCATAAAGTACTGACCAATTGTGCTTTTGCTGTATATGACAGACAACACCAAGTCAATGAAGTAAACATTTAAGGTTACAATTTCATGGAGGACGTACCCAGCAAAGAGATGGGTGTATTTTTCTTATCTGGAACATGATTAAGAATAACGAGGCTGCCTTGAACCAGTGACCAGTGCTGAATCTCGTACTGACATCACAGTTAGATTATACATGCATATGCTTCATTTCTATTACTCTGTTTCAGCCTGAGAATAGCATGGAGTTTCAGTATATTTAAATGTTTTTCTGTTTATTCCAGGGACCAGGTACTTAGGCTAACAGCAAGAGATGAAAAGGAGCTCAACCTGATAAAGTCTTTGGAATCTTTGGAAGGTCTTGAGGTAAATCCAGAAAAAAAATAGATCTAGCAAATATATATAGATAATTTCAGAAAAGGAGTTCTCAAAACTGTAGTACACCGTTTTCATATTTTTCAGACAATTTCAGAACATACTGAAGTACTTGATTAAAGGTGGTAGTATCTGAAAATGTATTTTATCATGTCAAGTTAAACACAACATTCTTATCATGCTGAAACTTTAAGAGAGACTATATTTTCTCTTATAGTTATCAGTAAGATAGAGTATATTTTCTCTTACATTTCTCAATAATTTGCAAACATTTTCAATCATATTTCTTTATAAGACAATATAGAATATGTCCGGTTGTATTTCACATTTTAATATGCAACTTACTTTACTTGTATTTCACCATGTTAAGACAGAATGTCGTTTTAGTTGGGTCTATATTAGCATGTCGATAGGGCTGTTCATTGAACGACCTTATGTCGACACATATAAAATGAAATCCCAAAATCTCGAATGGTCACAATACTGATTTTTTTTTCCCAGGGAAAAAATCGCTGGGCCAACAGCAAACAAACCAAACTGACAGACAAAATAAAGTCAGGGCTTTGCTCCACACCACCCCGATGTGGGGGGCTGTGGCCCCCACATCCCCCCTACTTAAATATACCAACTCCAAGATTGCATTACAGTGCAAGAAGCGGCAAATTCCCAACAACGTCCCAGCGATTTTTTCCTTGGGGAAAAAATCACTATTGTGGCCATTTGAGATTTTGCCATTTCGTGTTATATTGGTCGATGTAAGGGCATTCGATGAACAGCCCTGTCAACATGCTAATATAGACCCGTTTTAGTCATAGTTCACTCTGTCCAGGTAAAAAGGTTTGCTATTTTTTCAATCGGTCATTAAGTCATTACATAATTTAATGACTATGTTTTTTGCCCTGTCATACCTTAAGAATTTCCCCTGCAGGAGAAAGAGACTATGTGTCTATTGTTGTACTGCATGGTCCTAACTTATTTAAAGGCCAGCAACCAAATCAATCACTTACTTCTCAAATTCATAACATTCTTTTCTCTCGCTGGTTCCTCTTTACTAATATTTTCAAATGTCCTTCAAAAAACACTATAAATATGTGAATATGAGGTTGTCCTTTATATCAGAAGAAATGCACTATAAACAAAGCCTAAAGCTGGCTTCTTATCACATGTAAGTGACATAAAATTGGAAGTCTCAAGTCCTAAAGTATTCATAAATTAACTGTTCAGTACAAACATATCTCTACAGTTGGTGGTCTTTAGATTCTATGTTTTAAAATGGAATTCATTAAGTAATACTAAGCACAGTGAATATTAATGTAATATTTTGTGACCAACTTACAATATTTCAGCAACCACTAAAGCTACTCCTGCCAACTACTCTTTTTATTTGCCTCTTGACATGCCCCTTTCTCCTTTTATCTTGTCTCCTTATCTCATTATTTAACTCTGTTTGCTGTTGAAGTACACTGATATTCCTTTATGACTTGTTGATACTAACTACCTTTCAGTGTAGGCCTCCCCGTGCCATTCATATTGTATATCAAATTATGGTATCTTACCCTTGCATGCCTAATATTGTCAATACAATAAAATAGTGGCTAGGCATGTTGTCCAGTGTTGTTATTGTACTAAATGAATGTATTTATTACCCACAATTACTTCCGTACCATCATGCACCCACTTCAAAACTTTACTAAAATCACACCTAAAAAACATGCTGGCTATGCCCTTGCAACTCCCACTCTAATATCACCCACCCCATCCCCCCACTACCTTTCTTTCCACCCCACTAACTACCTTGATTATAGCAAGCTCGGATGATCATAAGCCTACTACTTATTATACAGAAGGAACTTCTTATTGTAACAATTGTTAATGTCTGTTATGTACTGCACAGATGATAAAGATTCTAGTTGTCTACTGATGTACTATGTTCTTCATCTGTAACTATGTTTGTAATTGTTAATTGCTATGTTAATCAAGTTGTTAATTGCTATGTAAATCCAATGTAACTACTGTCTGTATATTTTAACTGTTGAATTTTTCTCCCCGGGACACCGCTGAAAATGGACATATGTCCAGTCAGACACTCCCGGTCAACAAATGTAAATAAATAAAATAAATAAATAAAGTATGTTCTCCTGTGTATACCTACTATAATTGTGATGATAGTATAATGTTTACCCTTAAATACCTTTTTAAATGTGTTGTATCCTATAGTGGTTATCTCAGCTGTTGAAGTGTATAAATAAGAAACTGGCTAAATGTTGTTGTTGTGTCTTGGCTTTTCCCGATTAGGGGTTGCCACAGTGGTACACCGGTCCGCTAATGATTGGCAGTAGATTTTTACATGCCGAGTTGCCGGCCCTGCCGCACAACCTTCAACGAAGGTACGCCCATTCACGCATGTCTCCACACAGAAGACGCTCTAGCTGAGAATCGAATGGGACAGTGTCTTACTGTGAGGCGACAACGCTACCACAGCACCACAGCAAGCATTTCACAGTCATTTAATTTAACTTTATATAGCATTCCTCTACCCTCCAGACAGGAAATGTGGGTGCAATTAACTTCCAGCAAAGTTTTAGCTTCAGTGTTTTTCATTGTTTTAATTTCCTTGATAAAGCATTGATTTTTTAACACTCTGCAGCATTCTTACCTTTCTAACATCCCTCTCTGCTTCATTAGAGAGTTGCAGTTTAGTTTAGCCTTCCTGATCACCCTATTGCAAACAAACTTCAGCACCTTCATACTATAGACGTACCTTAATTTTACCTTGAGACTTTACTTTCCCCCTGTATAACTCTGTAGTATAAATTCATTTCCCTTTAGAGGTACTGCATGTGTAAATGCATTTTCTTGTAGTTTTATACTAAGATCACTGATAGCACAGCTCCATATCTAATTTCATTTTTAGCTTCAACACAACCACCACTTCTGAAGTAACACAAACAGGTTTTCAAATTTTTATCAGTTATACTGTATAATTCCAAGCACAGCAAATCATAGCTTTTGGTTTTATTTTAGATTTCTTCGTAAATTAATTTAACTGGGTAAGTGAACTACTCATCATGGGCTGTTTTCAGCCATGACCTGGGCCCACAGGCACAAGGATAAATACTTTTTAAAGGGACAGTTCAGAACATCCATTTCATTTACATGTTACTGTTAGGAAAGGGAAACTGAAGTAGCTGTCAAGACTCATGCACACATGTAGAGAATATGCAAACTCTGCATGGGCAGTGACCAGATGTCAGGTTTCAAACCCGAGCCCTGGGGCTGTGAGGCAGATATATAATCTACTGTGCTCAGCAGCTACATTTATTCTTTCTAAATGAACACTATTTTTCTAACCTACAATTTTGTGCATATTTTGTCTGGTATGTGTCACACACTGACCTGCTTTTCTCATGTAGTTTAATTTTATTGTTTCTCTTGCTATTCACTCTTCCAGCGTGAGCTTGCATATGACAGCTTCTTCAGCCTCCCTGTTTGTACCCATTTTCTTCCTTAAAAGGTTTGTCATAGCATTTAACTGGTGTTACAAAGCTGTACAGTAGCCCCTATGTGTTTGTACCCATTAAATTCAACAAAACAGACACTTCATAGCACCTGCATTGCTCACTCTACAGTGTAATTCTCTCCTTTCAACATTTGCAAACCAGTCCTCTTCAGAGGGGTCAAGCACATTCAGATGTCTAACACTGACAGCTGTCTTGCAAATATTTCAGTTTCTATTGTATTCTCAAATCAGTTTCAGCTGCCAGAGTCAAATTAATGTGCATTTTGGCTGAAAAATACATAGTGAAGACAATTTGTTTCCTTTCTAAAGTGCTCACAGTTACTTCTTATTCCATTTATTGTAAGAAAAACACAAATGCTATCTCTTAAGTATTTAGTTACATTACACAATAATCAATTACTAGTTCTTTTGCACAGTTGCTATTTTTTATTAATTTTTGTATTTATAAAATATATTTGTTTAATGTATTATAAATAAATAAATGGATTAATCAATTCCACCTTCTTCTTCATCTTCATTTGGCTTTTCCCAGTTAGGGGTCGCCACAGCAGATCACCTATCTGCTCATGATTGGCAGTGGAGTTTTACAGTGTTGAGTTGCAAGCCTGGCACCCAACCTTCCACGGAAGGCACTCACACTCACGCACTCACACCTAGAGACAATTTTAGAGTATCCAATCCATCTACAGCATGTCTTTGGGATGTGGGAGGAAACCGGAGCACCCGGAGGAAACCCATGTGACCACAGGAAGGACAAGCAGACTCCGCACGAAGGCACCCCAGCCGAGGATTGAACCAGAGAACCTTTTGCTGTGAGGTGGCAACACTAACCGCTGCACCGGATTAATCAATTTCACCTGCTTCTCTTAATTTAAAATTGTTAACAGGAGACTGATTGGCATGATGGTTAAGGTCTTCTCCTCCAATGTACAAAGTACAAGGTTTGATCCTGATCTCTGGACAATAGCCGAATGGAGTTTGCATCTTCTACAGGGGCAATAGGTGCTGATTGTGGAAATAAGGCTAGAACTTGGCTAGGCTTGTAAGGGCCCTAGGGCCACTAGCATAGTAGCTTCCTATGATCCTATGTGCTTCAGTGGAGTTCCTCCCACCTCCTAAAACATGCTGAGTGTTTCCTCCTCAAACTCACCGATGAGTGGAGAAGTGGGCAGAAGCAGCACTGACTCTAGATGTTGCCATTATAGGGGAAATGTCATATAGATCAATCACTTTGGGCATTAACTGTGATGTGCAGTATCTTCTAGATAGGAGAACATGAATCACAGACTGTGTGCAATGTCAGCTTGACAGTAACAATTTGCTCTAGGTGATTCAGTTAAACTAATGTCACCAAAAATGGGCATGGGTATTTGTCAGTGATAAGTGAGTTGAGGACCTAGCCTACTCCGTCCTATGCCAGGGACCCATGCTTACAGTAGGAGGTGTGCATATGCCTCTATTGATCAGTGTGTGCCCACCATAAAAACCTATCAACCCTGGCTCATCCAACAAGATGGAAGGACAGTAGAGGAAAGACAATTGGCTTAGTATCCAGAGTCTACTACTCAGGAGGAGAACAGACTAGAAATGATGTGGGAACTGATGATGTACTGGGACAAAAAGAACAGGATATGAGGACTGCATGTATCCACATGAGTGGGGCAACAGGAATAAAGAAAGAGAGACCATTCTACACTTCTGTATGGCAAATGGCTTGATGCTGACCAACACATGGTTCAGGAAAAGAAAGACAAGCAAGACAGTCACAAGATAACATATGAGTGGCCAACATGCAACTCAAGTAGACTTCTTCCTAGTAAGGAAAGGGCACTAGGGTAGAATCAGTGATTGCAAAGTTATCCCCAGTGAAACAGTCACCTCATAGCATATACCACTGGTTGCCACAATTAGCTGCAAGCAGTGGTCAGGAAAGGCTCTAAGGTCAACAGAGACTAAGTTGAAGACCTGTAAGGTGACTGGAGAGAAAGCAAAAGCGTTCAAGGAATTACTCAGGGCTCTAGTACCTCAGGAAGAAGAGCAAATAGGGGCAGTTGAAGAAGAAGAAAGATGGCAACACCTTGAATCAGCATACAAATGAAGGCCTGGGTAGGGGATGGTTTGGTGAGGCCATTGAAAATAATTTATGGGTAGTTGCAAATAACTTCTGATGAACTACCTGGTGACTTAGGAGGGAGAAATAGGACAGCATTCAGGCTGTTCTCAGCAAGGCTGAAAAAACACTGACTTTAGATATATTTTACAGAGGTGAAAGGAGCTCTTTGAAGAATGTCTGACAACATGCCTTCAACATCATGCCTTCTTGTGAGGGGATAGTGCTAGGACATGGCTGCAAAATTAAATTTTCTTTTAGTGGATGGGTGACTGTAGTGAAGAAACACTTCCATTGCAACAAGACTGCAAGAGTGGATGACATCCAGCTAAAAATGCTAAAGGCACCAGACATTATTGTGGTGTTATGGTTAACACACATTTTCAATGTTGTATGAAAGTCTGAGGCATTACCTCTGGATTAGCAATTTATAGTACTAGCCCACCTCTTTTCAAAAAGGGAGACAGGATGGTGTTTTCAATTACAGAGTAAGCATACTCTTATGTGTCCCTGCTGAAAAAGAGATAGCCAAACCTTTGATTCAGGATGAGCAATACAGATTCTTTTAAGGTTATAGAACAATAGATACGTTCTTTACACAGTTAATGTAGGAGTTTTGGGAGTTTTCCAGTACTCAGCATGCATTTTGTGAATTTGGAGAAGGTGTTTGAGCAGGTTTATGACTGAATTACAAAATAACTTATGGG
>NC_056745.1:1380523552-1380581052 GCF_019279795.1 Protopterus annectens | reverse complement strand
GCTGGTCAGAACTACGAAGAGACCAAGGTTGGGGTATAAGAGGATACTAAGGTAGAGAGTGATGGACAGGCTAGCAGTTTGTTGAGTAGGGAGTATGTCAGCTGCAGCTGGGCAAGTAATAAGAACTGGGGGAATTCTAGCTATTGAAGCTCTTTCAGGGCAATTTAATTAGTTAATTAAAATGCCATACTAGACAAAATAAAATTATACATAAATAAAACTCACCAGAGAGGGGGGGCTTCACCCGCCACACCCTGCCCTACCTAAATATAATAACTCCGAGGCCGCACTATAGTGGAGGAAAGAGCAAAGTTTATCATTGGTGACCAAGTGGTTAGTTTCCTGGAGGTGAATTTCACCCTTCCAGGAGTTCGCCATTATGCCTTGTAGATGATGTTGTCTCTTTCTTCTGCAAGTCCATGTTCTGTGCATTCCATTATTCAAAGGGGAACCATATATATATATATATATATATATATATATATATATATATATATATATGTATATACACACACACACACACACACACACACACACACACACACACACACACACACATTTTTTTATCATTTTTTATTACTATAATATTTATTTTAATGAATTGTTCTTGTCTCAACCTTTTCTTGGTTTTAACAACAAACTAATCATTACAATAGTACAAAGCAACATAAAATAAAATTCAGTCCAAGTCCCAAGCAAATGTAATTGCTCTCATTTTATAACCTAATGGATGGCCAAAAACGTAATCTGTATATATGTTCTCATATTGTATGTACAGTGATTGCATTTATATGTGGCTTCCACCTTTAGTTTATTCTCACAAATATTTCAGTGACTGTGTGTAAACTAAGCAATCTTTCATTATTATTGGATTTAACAGAGGTTCAGCTGGTATGTGAGATGCACAATTCTGGAGGCTGTTGAATGCATCTTTCCTCTAATATTGTGCAGTCTTGGAGTTAATTAGCAGGGAATGGGGGTGCAGGGGGTTGTTCCTCTGCAAAAAACAATGTTTTTGTCTCTTTTTTTGTTTGTTTTAGTTTTGCCTTCATTGAGGTTTTTGTCCAGTACACGTGTAGTAATGCGCTGATTTTTTAGTTGTTGATGTTTTGTGGTTGACATTAGGAATGTCAGCATTTTGGTCTTTCCATTGTTTTCAGCTTGGGGTATAAAAGTCTAAAAGTACCTACGCAAACACTTCAGGCAAAAATCCAAAATCTTCTAGCCATTAGAAGTTAGTTTTTATTTCCCAAATGCATGTTATGAAATGCTTTAATTTTTTTTTTTGATTTCCCAAATGCATGTTATGAAATGCTTTTAAATTTGTAAGTGCTTGTTTTATGTAGCACAAAAGTGTTGCATTTAACAAATTATTTCTTTATTTGGCAATGTAGCACTCATGCTGGTTATATTTCACTTAGTGTTCTTACTATGTTTAGCTTAGGTTTTCACTTGTTTACGTAAGAACACGTATGAGAGGATTTTGTTATAAAATGAGTAACTGGAAACTTCTATTTTCTGCTGATGTTTTAATACTTTCCTCTCAAGGAAAGTTATTTTAAAACTAGGAATGTTGTGTTATAAGAGATTGTCTCAAGACTCTAATGTGCTTTTAAATGGAACACTCATTTCTCTCAGTTTAAAAGTAGTGTTATCTAACTGATAAAGTTTTCTGTGGAGAAACTGTGTTTATTTTAAGGTTGGGAGGCCACCATAGTGTTTGAAAGTGCTTTTTATTGTGCTTTTTTCTGTTAAAAAATAACTTTTGTGGACTGGTAGTTTTATTGGCATTGTTGCTTGTTTTCCCCAGGATAGTAGCACCATCTATGGCTTGACCTTGTACTAGATTGTCACTCCCATGGTCTGTCCTTCTTCTGGCCATAAAAAAAATAAAGTTAAGCAAACAGCCTTTGCCACCACAGCAGGCAGGCTAGCAATTTGCCTCAGCTGCAGGTCGGTGACTCTGCATTACTATTAATCAATCAGCCACAGAAGAACAGGGGCATCTGATACATCTCAACATCAATCATCTTAAACTAACTGCCTGGATGATAGGGTCTTGATTTCTTTTAGGCACCCGTTTTCTGAGGATGTGCAGCAGGTATTAATGGAACCAAGAAAGCCTGCAACTGAAAAATCATATATTAGCAAATGGAAAAGGTTTTCTAGTTGGTATCAACAATATAACCAGCACCCATTCAGGGCTAGTTGTTTTCTGTTTTTCCAATATTTGTGTGAGTTACTATCCTATTGCTTTTCTTATTCCTCTATCAAGGTTCATTTATCATCCCCTACAGCATGTCTGTCCAAGGATCCTCCTCTTTCTAGGTAGTCACTTATCAAAATGTTTTTGAAAGAGGTTTTGCGTAAGAGGTCTGCCTCCAAGTAAACTGCTGGGCCCTCCTTGGGATCTTAATTTTGTGTTAGAGAAATTGTCACTTGCTCCATTTGAACCAGCTAATCTGGCTGACTTGAGGTTCTTAACATGGAAAACAGTTTTATTGATTGCTCTGACCTCATCAAGAAGGGTATTTGAGTCGCATGCTCTTATGGTGAACCACCCCTACCTCATTTTCCACAAGGACAGGATTTCTTTGAGAACTAATCCTTTTATGCCTAAAGTGCTATTCGAGTTTACTTAAGTCAAACTGCCCATCTCCTTGTTTTCTTTCTGAACCTAAAAATGAGGGAGAAAGGATACTCCATACCTTGGATGCCCACAGACAACTCAGGTACTTTCTTGACAGAACTAAATCTTTCAGATCATCAGATCAATTGTTCATGTCTTGTGAAGGTAAGAAGAAGGGGCAACTGGTGTCAAAACAACCAAATGGTTGTCTAAGACTATTACCTTTTGTTATACTCACCATAACAAATCTATTCCAGGTAAGGTCAAGTCTCACTCTTTAAGGACCTTGGCTTCCTCTATGTCTTTTTGGAAAGGGTTGGATTCTAGAAGTATTCTAGAAGCTGCTACTTGGTCCTCTGTAAATACTTTTACAAAGCACTACAAGCTGGATTCCTTCTCTAGGTCTAGATCATGTTTGTTAGTAGCATTCTCCAGGGGTTCCTGGACCTTTTACCTTCCACCTCCCAAATATAGTTAGCTATGGTCATCTATCCATATAACTAAGCCTACTGCAGCAGTGATCAATATGAAGAACATAGTACAGTTGTGTAAGCTGAACTCACCATAACAGTAGATGATTGAATGCTCACTGGTGCAGTAACCACTCCCTCCTACCACCCCCCCTCTTTTTTGGTGTTTTTTTTCATGCCAAGGCATGGACATTTATTTCTTGTTATTCCTGCCTTGTACTTTCAGGGCTCAGCCTCCCTCTCTCTTTGCTGGCAAAAAAGCTCTGAAGGGCTTCACACCCAAACCTGTCTTTTAGTCAGCTCAGCTCAAGTTGCTTGAGAGTTTGGGTGCATGTAAGGTGCCTTGTAGCTTTGGAAGCTGGCCAGCTGTCATATCCCTGCCAAGATATAATCCATATAGCTAAGGCTACTGCAGCAGTGGTCATTCGAACATCTACTGCTTGGTAAGTTCAACTTACACAATCGTACTTTATGCAGCACCTATCCCATCTCTGGAATAGACTTCTGCAAATCAAGCAGTGTGATACATTATCTTTTCTACTTCCTGAACCAAGCAAATCCAACTCCCTCCAGCTGTCTCATTCTACAGTAAGGTCAATTGCATGTTTGTATATTTCTTAACAGAACCTGTTTTGTTATTGCATTCTAGATTGACATATTTGTCCTCTAAATGCATTTACCTCAAAATTCGATAAAAGCAGATAGTTTCCTTTGGTGCAAAGTCATCAGTCCTCCGTTAGTGCAAACTCCTCTGCTTCCTTGCTCAACCCCCAAGTCCCCCCTTCAAAGGTGGCAGCCTTACTGACAAGTTTCTAAAGGGTCAAGAACTAGAACTGACTAGTGAGAGAATTGGGTAGTACAGTTACTAAAATTTTATGTTTTAGTTTCATAAATATGTATACTATGATTTCATTAATATGTATCTGTCGCATTAGTTCATAAAACTTATACGTACTATTCTAATTGAAATTACTTTGCTTCTACTCAGATTGATTTTTGGAAGCATCCTGTAAACCCAAAACTTCCAGTAGATGTCCATGTTCCATTCTCCAGTCTTCAAGATATCAAAGTTTTATTGGAATCCAACAACATTCAGTATTCCATCATGCTTGACGATATTCAGGTAAGAATAGAATAGTTATTCATTATTTAAGAGAATGTTTGCATTTGAAATCCAGCCTGATCTTTATATGCATTTATTGTACAACAGACTCTTCTGTATGAAAAATGTTGAGAACAGCAGATCTGCTCTGCAGCAGTTTTGACACCAAAAGCTATATTATTCTGTTTTATCTGCATTAGTATTGTTCTGCAGGAAAATGGAATAATGTACCCTGGCAATATTTTTCACTCTAGCTTTCGGTCAGCTGTTATATTTTGTACTGTTATTTCAGACATGTCAAGTACTTTTCAGAAGAGCTAAATTATTTTTGTCTAACAGTGACATGTCATACTCTTTGTAGGACTTGAATGTGATAAGACAAGCACAAGGGTGTTGATGCATGCCAACATCTGATTAATAACAGAAGATTCTGGAACACACTGTTTTGAGTAAAACTGCTCAGTAAAGAGCTCCATTGTTGCCAACATCTCATTAACATAAGCACTCGAATGCATAGCACTGAGGTGCCACAACCATAAAAACTGAGCTTCTAGATTTCTGTAATTTCAGTTATTTAGTCATAAACAGCAAAACAAAATGCTTTGCCTTTATAAACGATATCTTAGGGTCAAATTATAACCTAATTAAATCATTAATGGTAAACAACCTACAACAATAATAAAGAAAACCAAATGTCAGCAGGCTCTGTATGCTGCAGTAAGTAATGTAAACATATTACTTGCACTACAATGAATAAGTATTAAACACTGTGATCTTTAGAGTATCTCTTTGCCTGAAAAGTAGATTTGTTTCCTTTTTTCTTTTTACCTAGTTAGGTATTATAGAAAGACTGTCTATTTATGTGATTAATTACCAGAGAACATAATTCAAACTGAAACAGCTGTGTTACAGTAGAGCAGTGTACATTTATAAACTTTAAGCACAAGGGGCAAGCCCACTATACAAGAGTGCCATAGCTCCAACAGCATACACAAATGAAACACACACATACGAAACAGGACCACAAAATGCAACAGCATTGTATAATCACTAAATAAAACAGGCTGTAGGGAAGGATGGAGGATGGGATGGAGAGTTAACAAGGAAGATAGAAAGAGAATAAAAAGGCCATAAAATGTGGAATTGTATACAAATGCAGGTATGATATATTACTGAATTCATGAGGAACATGTAGGAAATGCCACGTATTAAAAAATAAAAAAAACAGTGAAGCAAGTCATGTAAGTTACAATGAGATTTCTTATTCTGCAAGAAAACAGCAGTTAGTTGTAAGTTATATTCCCAGGTCAGTGAGTTGTTATTCTAATTTAGGTATCCATGTACTAAATTATTGTGGTTTTAAACTGAATTTAGAGACAGCAGACCTGAAGGCCACCTGGTAAGTGTAGAGGCAGGGTACCAGTATGTACTACAGATTTCCTGGGTAACAGCTGTCTGTCAAAGGCTTCACTTTATAGGAAGTATAATATAGATGTTAAGCAGAGATGAGAAGATATTTGATATCTTTGCATGTTCATCTCCTACGGCTTCGGAAAGCATCTGAAGATCAATGTCTCATCTCCTCACAGTGACACTAAACTTGATTTACTTCTGTGTAACTCCTGAATTATGCTTTATTCTTACTGGCTAGGGATGAGCCAGAAAATCCATTTTGTACTCAGAAGCTGTTTTTGCTGCCCTCCACCTTACCTGGCATTTGCAAAATGGATGACTTTCAAAATGCTGCTCCTTTCTAGCACTTAACATATATATGCATAATTTTTAGCTGTTACCCCTAAAACTATTAAAGCTTCTATTTTTAAATGAACAAGCTTCTCAGTAAGCAAGCAATGTACCTGTTGCTGGAGGAATTAATTTAGGCTGTTATAGACATAACGTGGCCTGAAAAAATCCACAATGTTTCTAAGTGATGCTCAGAAAAATGTATTCAACAGAGTACAAAGAGTAAGCCTGCCTACATCCTTGTTACTGGCTACACACTAGCAGTGCTGTACCCAGATGGCCTGAACCAGTATTGAGGTGAAGCCACTATGGTCACGTGGTGCAGCAGCAGTCAATGTTTAATGAGGCAAAGGCATGGAGCAACTGTAACAATGCAGAAGTAGAAAGGATAAAGCCTGCAGTTCTCAAGGATAGTGGCTTTCAAAATAACAGTTTCAACATGGTGTCTGCCTGGTTAAGTCCAAATTAAGTCAAATATGTAATGTTATTAGATGCTACCAAAGCGTTTATCGAATGTCAGTTGCTAAAATACTGCCTTGTATGTTAAGCATCTTTATCACCTTAAAATGGTGACGAGAGGCACTTGTGCTAAAAAGATCTTAAGGAAAATGACTTGCAACAGTAAAGAAAACATGCTGTGGAAAGATGGATGGGGAAACAAACTGAAACAAGTGTTATACCTTCACATTAACTGCTTCACTTCCTTTGGTATATGGCAGAAATAGGGCAGAATTCATCTTATTGGAGCTTCTTTATTTTGCAATTTAATCAGTAGGCTTGTTTCTGAATCCCCCATTGTATTTACATCTCATTGTATATGATTTAAGAAACAGCTGCTCAGGAAAATAATTTATCAAACTTTCTGTATCTGACGTACTAGAGTCACTTTTGGCTAGATCCCTTTTATTTTAGTGTAATGCTTATTTGATAAGTCAGTAAACAGGAAGGGATTACATGCACGGTTGATCTTTGTGTTGACTGGTAATTAAAATGTGTTGTAGTCTGACTTTACGAAGTAAGAGGTGATAGTAGGGATTATAGACATTGACAGCATTCTTGAATAGGGAAATACCAAAAATGTTTAATCTTCAGGCAGGATTATTTTTTTTTGCCATCCGTGTGAGGCAGTTGAAGTTAGAGAAGTCAAACAGACATTGGGTATATTTGTTACTAGTAGTGTGGTTTGCTCAAGTCAGTTGCAGGGTAATTGAAGTCACCCCAAATATTTGTACTATATTTGATTGCTAATTTCTTGGGATTAGCAAGACAATTCCCACGTTCTTTAGGCTGTGCGAAGCGAGCTCTATAATAGCCAGTTATGTAGCAGTCTGTGCTACTCATGGTTATGAGGGTTGCTATTAGCCATCTTTTGCATTCTGTTTTGAGTAATTACGCATTGAAATTGTTACAGATGTAGATGGACACTCCCCCACCAGTTTTGCCAAATGTGAAGGAGTGGAAAATATTACAGGCTAGAATAATGGAAACGCAGGAAGGATCCTTAAATCAAGTTTCTGTGAGAGCACAACCCTGCTCACAAGTCAAAAAGACTCAGGGTTGAATACCTTTTAAGCTCAGGGATTAAGGACTGACACTCTCACTTAATTTGTTCTGTATAGGTAAGACATTCAATATAAACAGTATTTGGTACTGTAAAATAGGCAGTTATATTTTTGATGTGTGGCACCTAGTGATGAAACAAGTTCCCTATTCTTACAGTAACATACACTATACATGTTAAGCACCTTCTATTTATTTATTTTCCTGTAAAAAACAAAGTTATTAAAAAAAAAATGTATTAAATGTATATATTGTTAATAAGAGTGTTTATTTTATAACTGCAGTAAAACCTGGGTTTAGGGTAGTAATATTGAGGTTGCAAAAACAAGTTGTATTCTGTAGAGGTGGATTTGTTTTCATCAACCTCCTCTGTACGTATGCAACTTTGTACAACTCACTTAAGCAGATAAATAATCTTGGGTCATCTGTAAAAAGAAAACTGTATACCCAGTCTGTCAAAAATAAATAAATGACTAAATAAAATATCTCAGTAAATAGCGCAGAACAGAATACATTGTGAGGTAAAAGGGTGGCCTCATAACCTTTCTGGGTTCCTATTAGAACGACAAAAATGCATTTTGTCGAATGCGTTTTCATCGACACGTAGAGCGAACAGGCAAAACAGCAAAGCGGCTGTTCAGCGAATTCTTTCCCTGGGAAAGAAGTCACTTAACCGCTTCATTGCTTTGCCGTGTTCTGAAGTGTAGTGTGGTCCCTTGTCCGGTATAGCTCCCAAGCGTGAATGTGCAACAGTTACTGACCTTAGGGTTAGGGTGCAGGTTAAGGTAAGTGCATATGTATGAAAGTGTTTACTGTTTTTTATTTTGCGTTAGATGTATGGTTGTGATACATGTGTATGTGTTTTCAGCTGTTTACTTTTGTTTTGGGGGGTAGAATTAGGGTTAAGGTAAGTGTGTATGTGTTTGGAACTGTTTATGTAAATGTGTGAGAGTTACTGACCTTAGGGTTAGGGTGCGGGTTAAGATAAGTGCATATGTTTTAAAATGTTTACTGTTTTTTTTTTGTTAGATGTATGGTTGGGTTACGTGCATATGTGTATTTAGTTGTTTACTGGTTTTGGGGGGGTATAATTAGGGTTAGGGTATGTGTGTATGTGTTTGGAAGTATTTAATGTTTTTTTTGGAACAGCGATTTCTTTCCCTAGGAAAGAAATCGCTGTTCTGTGGTTTCGACATTTTCAGCTTTTGCTGAAAATGTGTCGATGAAACATTGTTCGCTGTTTTCAGCGTTCGATGTTTCAATATAGACCCAAGCTTTCACACCCATTAATATGTATCTATCCTAGTATGAACATTAGCTTGCCATGTCATATTGTTTAGATACTGCTCATGAACTATGAATGAATCAATCATTTTATAATACTCATAACTTCTTAACTTTTGCTCAAGGTTAAATAGTTTTACAGGCTAGCAAGAGATAACATAGCACATAATCACTGTGCAATAACAATGTACAGTGTGCTGTATTGATACAGTATGCATGTATTTAAAGAATGCTAACTAACTAAATAAAATATGTTTTTTTAAAGAAATTATTGGATGAAGAAAAGAAGGAAATGGAAGCAAGCCGAATGTCTTTAGATCTGCGTAGTACTGACAGTTTCAACTATGGTGCTTACCATACTCTAGACACAGTAAGTAGCTTATTATTTATTTTAAATCAACGCTTTATAAGAGTTTGCAGCTGTGTATTTTTAACAAGTTTCTTTAGCAGCATTTTCTGTTATAAATGTAATGGGTTTTTATTACTTGGTACCTGTCTGAAGCAACTTCTATGAGATTAAGAGGACAGAAACATGAAAAAAATGAAATATCCTGAATTAAATTATTAGAAAGATGTTATCATATTCACAGCTGTAGACAAGCTGTAGGAAGTACCGTCAGATTTTTACTAAACCATAGTACATTATATGATTTTGTAATTCAGCAACAAGCAAGCTGTGCATACATGTATGGTCAGTGATATGCCATTTACTACAGAGCACTGAACCACATCCTGTCTTGTCCTTTAGTAGTGATTTTTTTGCCATCACTGTGCCGCTTTGGTCTATAAATTTACAAAAAAATATTTGCTCTTCTCAGCCTAAATGCAGTTTGAGCAAAAGGGTAGTATTGTTGTTATATGATAGTACATTCTGGCAGTACACTAGCCAGCAGAAAAAAACTCCCAACATTTAATAGAAGTTTTAGTCTCTGTAGCTCAACAAGTAGAACACTCACCTTTGGAGCAAAAGGATGTGGGTCTATACCCACTCCAGGCTGGATTAATTTTCCAGTATTGACACTGAAGTGAAGCATAAAACAAGTACTGTACTCATGAGTCTGTCATCCTTCAGATGAGATGTTAAACTGACACCCCTATCTGCTGATAGATGTAAAAGACGTCATGACACTGAAATGAGCTGGGGAAGTTCCCCTGGTGCCCCTGGCCAAATTTTCCTTAGTCAGTATGAATATCACATCAGCTGTGCCCTGAGAATAGGTCATTGGTTTAGTGTGACTAACCTGGTGAACACAGTATAAATAATTAAGAAAGAAAAAAAAAAGAAAACATGTTACTTAATTCCTGCATTTACTACATTACCTGGTTAATTTTAGTCTAAATGTGTCAATAATTAAATTCAGATTAGATAATAATCCCACACACACACACACACACACACACACACACACACACACACACACACACACGTGCGCGCACTGGTTGCACAGCACTACTAAAGGGTACAAAAATGCAAAAGGTGAGCCTTGAAAAAAACACACTGAAGCCATGTGCCATCAAGAAAAACAAACACATGCTTTGACCTCTTGCAAAGCACAGCCTCCATCAGAGCAGTAATACTTTCATTAGAAAACTAAAACAAGCTAAACACTACAAGAACACCTTACTAATGATGGTTCCTTATAACACAGGCTAAGTTTGCAGCAATGTACACCTTGGGCAATCACAAAGCTCAAGACAGTTGAACAAATCTTATTGGCTGTTTCCAGCAAAAATGTGAACTTCATGTAAAGCACTGAAACTGTCAGCAGAAGCAATCTACGCTCTAGTTCCTCTTCTTCCTTACTACATGGTAGCAATTAAGAATCTGTTAATCCCCATAAATTAAGCTGTAAAGTAGAGAGCAGTCAATTTTTGTAGTGCACTGTTTGGAGATATGTTCTTCTGGCCGAAGATATGACAAATTATAATTTTTTTGAGTATTTGAATGACTAAGAGAATAAGAAGAGGTAGGGTTCACTTACGGAGTTTGCACAAGTACTAATACTGACATCTGCATGAAGAATGGGTGAGCAGTTGTACAAGCGATTTGAAGGGAGATGATAGGATTACATGGGTGGGAGATGAAGCTACTCGTTAGAATAAAAAGAGATGTGGTATGGATAAACTTTTTATGGAAGTGACCGTGCCAATTTACAGTAAGCATATTCCTATAATCTATTGTTTATTTGCATTTGTGAAGTGTTATGTGCTTGTTACTATTCATTTACTCAATACTAATATTATAAAATGTTGTATCAGTTAGTTTGTGCCTGAAAATGTATAACTGACATTCACCTTACCTGGTCAGCACTATGTTAACTTAGTAACAAATGTATTATTTGAAAATAGTCTGAAAGATCCATGTAATTCATATGCAGGAACTGCTCTTCAAAAATGCACAGCTTATATACTGTTTTATTCACCCATTTTATTTTGGGGGGGTGTCACAGTGGTGCTACAATCACCAATCTCTCCACTAGGTCTACAACTCTGTCTGCCAGATGAGGGATGGTCTATGGGCGGGGGGAACAAGTTTCAAAAGATTGTGTTGCAGGTTGATAGAGCCAATATAAGATAATTCTTTTACAGATGGCCATCAGCAGATATTCATTATGCAGAGGCCTTGCTTGTCATACTTGATGCATACTGATGATAGGGTACACTACTATTTTGGACAGTGAAAGTCCTATTTATGTGGCATGTCTGGGCTACTGATGATAGGGTATACTATTGTTGTGGACAGTGAAAGTCCTATTTATGTGGCATGTCTGGGCTACTGATGATAGGGTATACTATTGTTGTGGACAGTGAAAGTCCTATTTATGTGGCATGTCTGGGCTACTGATGGTAGGGTACACTACTGTTGTGGACAGTGAAAGTCCTATTTATGTGGCATGTCTGGGCTACTGATGATAGGGTACACTACTGTTGTGGACAGTGAAAGTCCTATTTATGTGGCATGTCTGGGCTACTGATGGTAGGGTACACTACTGTTGTGGACAGTGAAAGTCCTATTTATGTGGCATGTCTGGGCTACTGATGGTAGGGTACACTACTGTTGTGGACAGTGAAAGTCCTATTTATGTGGCATGTCTGGGCTACTGATGATAGGGTACACTACTGTTGTGGACAGTGACAGTCCTATTTATGTGGCATGTCTGGGCTACTGATGGTAGGGTACACTACTGTTGTGGACAGTGAAAGTCCTATTTATGTGGCATGTCTGGGCTACTGATGGTAGGGTATACTACTGTTGTGGACAGTGAAAGTCCTATTTATGTGGCATGGCTGGGCTACTGATGGTAGGGTACACTACTGTTGTGGACAGTGAAAGTCCTATTTATGTGGCATGGCTGGGCTACTGATGGTAGGGTACACTACTGTTGTGGACAGTGAAAGTCCTATTTATGTGGCATGGCTGGGCTACTGATGGTAGGGTGCACTACTGTTGTGGACAGTGGCAATCCTATTAATGTGACATGTCTGGGCTACTGAAGGAAGGCTACACTACTGTTGTGGACAGTGGCAATCCTATTAATGTGGTATATCTGAGGTTTAACAAGGCTTTTGGCAATATGTCTCACAGGAAGTCTGTGGATAAATGAAATGGTATGGAAATGGACTATAAAATGAAGATGTAGCTGAAAATCTGTCATTCTGACTAAGAATAAAGTATGGCAACTGGGGGAGGTGGTCTGCAAAAAACAAGGTAATTAATGCAATGCCAAATGACTCAGTAGTGATACAGATTGTGTTAGTGCATTTCTTCAGCTATTAAACTGGAGTCAGAGAGTAAGATAAGACAGTTTGCTGATAATACCAAGACGTGTGCAGTGTAGACAGATGGAGATACAAACCTCTGCCAAGACCTTGTATGGCTGGAAGGGTGGTCTTATTCACGGCATTACTTATGTACTTACAGTGGCATATATCTGAGTACGGCCTGCTTGTTTGGAAAAGTAGTCCTAGGCAATGTGAAATTATGCCAATGAAAAACTGCAGGGCACTCTATAGGGTTGGGTGAATATACGAAAACTATGCTTACCTGGGCAGTGTTAATAGGGATGGCAGAGAAAGATAAGACTTTGGAGTCTAGAATTGCCTCTAAAATAATTATGTACTTTATTGTGAAAGAGCAGTTATAACCCAGTGGTGGAGGATGTCAAGATACTGGGGTATATATCTCAAGGAGCAGGTTTCAGATATGATATTGCTAACAGGCCATTATACAGATTACTAGAGTCTGTACATCTATAGCACAGAGACCACTTCAGCAAGTCACACAGAGGAAGTGAGATTAGACTAGAAGAATGTATGCAATGCTGGGTTACCAAAATGGTGGTGGAAATGGAAGGTCTGAGGCAGGAGTGTAGACATGGCTGGAAATGACGGAGTAGAAGAAAGCATAGAAAGTTGAGATATATTCCAAACTGATTACTTTGTCAGAGTGGGAAGTGGAATGGATGGAGTAGAAAAGGCAGGACTGAGGAATGGACACTTATGGCAGCTGGAAAGAGAGCAGTGCAAATTAAGTGCAGCTTAAGGAAATACTGTTTCATGGCCTGTCGAGTGTAGCCCTGGAGTCTAGTGTCAGTGGTTCAGTATAGTTAAAGAATTAAAGATCCCAGTGCTGCAACTCTGGAGAAAGGTCAGTGATTTCAATAGCTTGGGGATTAGAAAGTTATTCTGATTCTACCCTTAACTTCTCTATTTATACTGAAGAAATAAATAACAAATTAAAATAAAATAAACGTGCTGCAGAACAAAGACAAGCATGATGCTTGCAGAGTACTGCATGACCTTCTACCTTACTACAAATCAAGCCAATGAAAATTTATGGTAAAGATCCTATTCTCGGTCTGTTCTTACTGCTAAATCAACCACAAACAGTAGCATCTTACAAATACCCTTAAGCAAATTTTTTGTTTAATTATTACCTTCAACAAACTGGAATATTGCTGGACTACTTTTATGAAAGTTAAATGTCCTCCAACAAGGGAAGGATCTCAGTTTACTCTGCTTTGTTACCTACAAGTTACTTAACCTTTTGCACTATCCTTCACTGGACACAAGACTATTATTTCTCTTCAGTGCCTCATCTCTTCGCTCCTTCCTTTCACTGTAGTATCTCAGCATTCTTTATATCTGCAGCTATTATCGTAGTAAGGTGGTCTGCACTACTGGACCTCAGAATGCCATTCTTCATCATGTAAGGACATTCTTTGCTAGATTTTCCTTCTAAGCATCTCTCAAGCAATATCTATTAAATGTTGTATGGAAGTGCATTCACAACTGTCCTAATAAATGCTGTAGTCTTTGCTAAGTGAAATTCTTATTTGTAACTTGTGCCTAGCCAAGCAATTAAATGCAGCTATGGTATTTTTATTGTCTGTATTTGTACCAACTATTTTAAACGTTTACATTTATAATTGCATTTCACAACAGTCTATACACATTGCTTGTATTCCTTTTGATACATTGTACTGTAAATAGACTATGGCCCACAGCAGGTTCTTATGGTAGAGCCCATGTAACTGTTAATATAAAATAATAATCATAACGCTAACAACAACAAGCTTTGTCGCTTCCTAAATTAAGCTGCTCTGTGATGAGACAGATGATAAGAAAGAACTATGGAGGCATATTTCACTCCACAAATATTTGATCTACATGCCAACTCCTGTCAATGATAACATCATAATGTGCGTATAAATTCAGGTACATTAAATGGATACTAGCTTGTAAGGGTTAACTTTGACAGTATACTCTTGTGAGATATACAGGATTCATTATACAGAAAAGAAACCCACTGATGGAGCAGTTGTGAGGTAAAGGCACACTAATAGTTATCAATGAGAAATGCTTTCTTGGGATCATCAATTTTGATGACTTAAATTTTGATACAAGGGCTATAGTTTAATTCACAGTTGTGTAAGGATTGTGTACTACTGCCAGATGTGAGCCATATTCATTTATTACTGCATGTTTTCCATGAACAGTGTTACTGGTAAATTTCTGCATAGTCTGGTGGTTTAAACTGTAGTAGAAGTTCAATAGTGAGAAATTTGTCTCTGCTCCAGTTAGCGCTTCAGAGTTTTTATACATTCTGCTTATTGTTTCCCCACTTGCATTCTGTGTCTGCCCCACCCTTCACTACCACTTTAAGCTAAAGTTTCTGAAAGAGCTCTGATATTGGCTTTATTTGTTTGGATGCCTGCTTGCTGTTTGAAAAAATTTCCCAACCCTCCCACTCTTTTCCTGTGGTGGTTTTATAAGGCTGTGTCCCTGGCCTCCACCCCTTGTGGAAAATGCATTTCCAAAGTCCCTCCTTTCCCTCTTACATAGCTATTTTCTGTTGTATAAGCTATTTATGTGCTCTTCCCACCCATTGTTTCCATAGCTCCATAATACTGAGTGCCCACCCAGCCAACCAGCATTGCTCTTGAGTAAACCTCCTTTACTACACATTGTCTCCTGACCATTTTGCTGAAAATCATCAACTTGGAGTCCTACCCTGCATTCCAATAGTGTTCTAATTGTATCCAGTGTCATCCAGGCAAAGTTAAGTACCTTCCGTTGTTAAATCACACTTGCTTAAGCCATTTTGAGTGATTGCTAGTGTTTCCTGCTTTTATGTGTGCATTTCACTGCATTTTTTTGTAAAAAAAAGTTTCTTCTGTTTAATTAGATATTGGTAGCATTGCAATTGTGGGTCTCTTAGGTTCATAGGTTGGTACTGAGCTATCTGCCCGAAGGCATATATTATCCCAGCCACGTTGTGCGGTATTCACCGCCCCTTTAGTAGTTCCCTAGACCCTTGTACTAGCAGCTAGTACCCTTGGCCCCTATCTAGTAGTGCTGTTGGTGTGATCCCCGGCGTGAACTTTCTGTTACCCATCCACTCATCAAGGTTCCTCTTGAAGAGTGATAGTGAGGGGCTCTGTCTTATTTGCAGTTTTGCATTAGGAGGACTGGGTTTATTCATCTTGTGGTAGGACGTGTTTGCTTGGTCTAGCTGAGTAAGGAAATAAGAAAGGGACTTTGTGTAGTCATTTTATTGGCCAGAGGGCTCATATATAGTTTTCTGTTTTTTCTGTGCTGCTATAAATTTTGCATGAGTTAGCAGTGCCCTGTACAGTAGCAAATACCTAGAAAGCAAATTTTCCCTGTAGAATGATGTATAAAACTGTACCCTATAAAACAGCAATATAGAGCATTTTTTTGCATGCCAACAAGCTTAGAGCAGCTAGTTTGGCATTGAGTGGCAATACCTACAAATTTATCAGAATTCAGTATTGTGAAACATTAAAGTTTATTGAATTTAGTAGTGTTTAGCATAATCTGCCCCAACAAAGCACCCTTAATAACCTTCTAATCCCAATAAACCACCCTCTTGTAGCTCACCAATCAAAGTACTAAACAGTATGGATGTGCAATTTCCAAACTTCTCTGTAGCCAGGTTGGTGAATGTGGGCATCTTGAGACAATGTACCAATTGTCTCATGTTTACTGACAACCATTCAATCCTTAAAGAAGCAGGCATGGTATGCAAGAGGTGTAATTACACAATGACACAGGAGGCTAAACTCTCGCATACAAGCGAGCATCAGGTTTTGAAACCACACACATAACACCCACCTCCCATAGCATACAACACACACATAGGCTAACTATGCTGAGGTACTTAAATGCAATCTTCCTAAACAACAAAGATCGCTAAGACTTCCCATTGTCAAAGCTATGCCTCAGAAGCCCAAAGGCACTAAGAAAAAACAATATCTAACATCACACATATCATGCTCAGTGGATAGCAAAACACTAAGCCCCTAAGGCAAACACACTTCCCAGGACTCTTGTCATAGGGGACTCCATTGTTAGATATACTGATGCCCCTCTAACCAGGCTGAACAAGGAGAAGATACCTTGTAGGCACTTATCTGGAACCAGGATCTGCCAAATCATGCACAAACTCAAGTCATCATGCAACAGGTACCAGTAGGATTCCATCATAGTCCATATAGGTGTAAGTGACCTGACCTGTACCTCCCTATATACTATAACAGCCACTATGGAGCTTTCAAACTGTGTGTCTCAGGGTGGTATGAGCCTCACATTGAGAAGTATATTACCGTCACTGAGGATAATGTCACAATATCAACAAAAAAATGATTGATTTCAACAACTTGCTGCCTTTCTGCTTTTGTTCTAAGGGGATCCAATTTTTGTCATCTTGGTTGGACATGGTTAACAGACTATATTGCTTTGACAAGGATGGTCTGCACCTTTCCCCTGTAAGCTTTTGAATATTGGCTAAAACTTTATCTAATCCCATAGTGCCTTTTTAGGCAATGCCAAAATGACAAAACTACCATCATAGCAAACTCAACAAAACTGAAACTCAAGGTGTTCACTGCTCAGTGCCAATACTGCTCAATATAAAACTACACTCCCATCAAGCTCTCCTCATACTTGAGAATATAAAAATCTGTGCACTTACTCAAACATGTCTAAAGTGGTAGAGAATATTCCAGCAGTGCAAGGTTTCAGTTACTTCCACACTTTTAGATCAGTAGCTGCACAGACAAGGGCTCAAGGTGGAGGTGACTCAATATACATCAGTAACAAGCATACCTCTAGGGTGAACAAACAGTATGACATGCTGGACCTCCTCCTTGTGCAGATCACCATAAACAAAATCCTGTACCATGTCCTAGCAAGCTATAGGTGACCCTCCATGTCCCAATAAGCTCACAATGCATAATTGGACCTACTGGAGACACCTACCATTCAACCTAAAACCCTACACATGGGAGACCTTAATTATCTGTCTATAGACTTGGAATCCTATACAGCCTCAAATCTACAGGCATAGAGATTCTGGACTTTGTAAATGCAAGCACCCTTTACCAAATAGTTTATATATCCACTACAGGCTCCAGCATACTGGAACTTATGTTCACAAATATGGGAGAATGCTGCACTCCCCCCAATGTCTTGTCCTCCCTGCTAAGGTGCGACCATAAAGCTGTCTTCTTCAAAATCAAAATCAACTCCATAATCTCATTAAAACCAGTAACAGTTAGGAACTATTTCAATGCAAATTACCTTTTATTAAGTGATGGCTTGTCAAAACTCAATGCCCCTCCAAACCCTGAGAGCACAGCTTAAGTTGAAATGCTTTCAGAAACTCTATACAACCATGTCAATAACTGCATAGAGTAAGCCGAGGACTAGCCCCAGAAATAAATTGCCCTTGTGGCACCCCAAATTAAACAGGATATATAGCAAAGGAAAGCAATTATGGCAAAAATCAAGAAGGGTAATCCTCATAACGATAAAAACTCTCTTATCAAGCTAAATAGGCAACTAAGAGAGCTAATCAGGTCAAGCAAAGCCAACTGAAGTTAGGATAGCCCCCCCAGGTGAAAGATAAACATAAGGCCTTCTTCAGCTATGTTAGAAACCTCAAGAGCAGTACACAGTAAGGTGATGAACTAGTGGTTAATGGTACCACATTCACCGAGCCTGGCAATATAGCAAACCTGTTAATGGACACATTCAGTTCCAACTTTACCCACCTCTCACCCCCAACCATCCCTGAAAAAAATACTTTCAAACATAAACCCTCCAACTATGACTAGGTAGCATGTACTGGCTGTGCTTGCAAAAGCCAAGAACACAGCTTCAGTGGTGCTGATAACATCCCAGGACACCGCCTGAACAGTCTAAAATATGACTTATTAGGACCCCTGGAGTTATTCTTTAATTATAGTCTTAAACTAGTCTTTGTGCCATGTGAATAGAGTACTGCAACAGTCATCCCTCTTTAAAAGGAGGACCTTATGGACCTGGGAGGACCGGGAAACTATAGATCCATTAGTCTGGCTAGTCTTATTTGCAAAGCCATGGAAAGAATTATCATGGAAATTATTAACAAGGGCATAGGAGACCTCCAGACACTGGAACCATCTCAGGTTGGCTTTCTCAAAGGAAGGTCATTCTTACTGAATCTGGTGGACTTCTTTGAAAAAGTCACTAAGGCAGTGGATGAGGGAAAATGGTGCATACTGTCTACCTAGATCTGGCTAAAGTATTTGATACAATACCCCACTTGGGCATTGTCAACAAACTTATGGAACTAGGTATAAACCCCTTTATAGCACACTGTATAGCTAGCTGGCTCACTGATAGGACCCAGGAGATTAGAATTGGTGAAACCTCCTCCACAAAGAGGCCAGTTACCAGTGAAACCCCCCAAAACTCTGTGATAGGCCAACTCCTCTTTGACATCTACTTCTCAGATGTCAAAGCCAGAGTCAAAGGCCTTTGACTAAACAAGTTCATAGATGATTGTAAAACTGGGAGCAGTTATTGAATCCTGTTAAAATGAGAACACCCTTCAGAAAGGTTTAGCATAAACAAATTCTTGGTGTCAAAGCCATGGCTTAAAACTATATACTAAGAAATGCACTCTGTTACTTTTTGGGAAATCGGCCACCCTAGGTAATTACATCATCAATAGCACCCCTAAAAGTCAATTCACTAGTCAGGGATGTGGGAACTCATGTAGATAGTAACCTAGCCTTCGACCAAAATGTGTAAAAGGTAGTGAGAAAATCCTTCTATGTTGCTCAGCTTATACATCTGTGCCTGCAAAGGTATGATATCTAGGTCTAGAGATGTCAACATACCTCTGTGCTTGGCCCACATCAGACCTATCACAGGTAATAATGACCCATTTGGCATTTACCTGGCCAGACACATGCAGCAACTGGAACTTCCACAAAGGTTCCTTGCAAAATGAATACAGGGAGTAAACATTATGTCCTATACTGATCACCTCAAAGCACTGTCTCTTTACTCAGTATCATACAGACTTCTAAGCGGTGATCTTTGCCTGGCATACAAGGTATGCCTGGGCCCTGTTTTGATGAACCTTTTGCACACTTGAAAAACAAACAGCATCAGAACTACTAGATTAAAAGACATACATTTTGCTTGCAACATAAATAGGACATATTGGAGAGAGATATATTGTTCTCAGAGAATTCACATTCTCTGGAACAGGCTCTCTATCTATGTGAAGCAGAGTTCCTCTCTATCCCTATTTAAGGGCAACTTCGATCAATGGTTGGGTAATCAGAAATTCACCCTTGGTCTGGTGCCTTTTTCTCTGATGGATAGAGGCAGTCAGTAAATCACCTTGTATATATCAGATTTGTGGGTCACATTTGGTTTGCATGGCTAGGCTTATAAGGGCCCTAATGGTTGTTAGCCAAGTATATACCTATGAAACCTATAAACTGTGTGACACAGCAGGAGAAAAAGTGGGATATTCTTAAGAAGGATATGTTAGACAGAAGACAATAGAAACTAGTACTGAGAAAGGGGAGAATATAGTTATTTTATTTATTTATTTGCTTAATTACTTAATTTTCTGTTTATTGATTGGGAGCTCATCATTGAACAAAAGCCCATTTACAGTAGAGGTCTGGGCAGAAAAACTTCTCAATAACATAGTGAAATCATGCATTATATCAAACAGGTAAACAATGGTTTAATCAGAGGAAACACAATAGTTAAATATCGTGAGGTAGTGAATCGTTATAAAGAAAAGTATGTAAAACAGTGAAAATGAAAGCAATCAGTCTTTATGCATAGAAGTAATACGAGTACGGTTTGACAATAAATCGTGTTAAGTAGGTGGTGACTTCATGTGGTGTGGCCATAGGTATTGTTGTGCAAGTTAAAAGAGAAATGGCAGTAGAAACACTTTGATGCCTCAGTGAGGCAGAAAAGAAGCCAGGGAAATTTATTTTAATGAAAGTTAGTGGTCGTCTGTAGAACTTATCATTGTTAAATAATAAAAAGTTATACGGTCATACTTCTCAACCTTTTAGAAGAGAAATTTGGACAAAGCTATAAATAAAAGTGGGACAAAGGCCCGAAAATAGGGACAATTTTTAAATATTGCTCTTACAAACTTAGAAAGTAGTAGACTGACCAGTTTTGCATTAGCATGAATTTTCTGAAGGGTATGAAGCCTGAAACTCAAATGTCTGTCATTATTTTCTAACTTCAATCTTTAATGATTTGCCACTACTTTGCCAGAAAACCACAAATGTATGAAAAATGGACCAATATAATGAGTCAAAAATCTGGACATTCTGTGAAAATCTGTAGTGTTGAGAGGTATGTATATGGTGCAGAAAACAGAGGAAGGGAGAGAAAAAGATAATGGCGAAGAATGGGATGGAGGAAGCAGAAAGGAGAAGGGGGCATTGTAAAAACAATAGAAAATGATAGGACAGGGAAGAAGAAAAGGAAGAGGGCAGGATTTATGAAGGGAGATGGAGAACAGTCAGGACATAGGGTCATAAGCATAATGATGAAAGGAAGTAGTGAAAGTAGGTTCTGTGTGGGGGGGAGAGCAGGCTATTGTACCAGATGCAGGGGAAGTATGTCTCTGGACAGATGAAATATAGATTGGTCATACTGGGGAAGTGATGATGCTTTCTGTGATTTAAAAAGCTTGTTTCAGCTACATATTGTACTTATTTTACTGCCTGCACTTTAACAAAGTCACGTCTGTGTTTAAATTACCTGTTTAACTGTTGTTGGCTACACACTCAACCTCTTTCATTTCCCTGCTATAAAACCCACATTTACAAGGTTTTTGTGCTAGTATACAGCTCAGCAAGCTCCTGCCTGGTGCCCTGCAGAGTTCTACAGCAGCAGAGAGACAAAAGAGAGACTTTGGAATGATTAAGTATAATTTTTCTGCATTTTCTTGCTGCCTTTAGCTAATTCCGCCTAAAGCACAGATTTTCTAATGTTTCTGTGATTTAAAAAGCTTGTTTCAGCTACATATTGTGCTTATTTTACTGCCTGCACTTTAACAAAGTTGTTTTTGTGTTTAAATTAACTGTTTAACTGTTGTAGGCTACACACTCAAGTGTGATAGCCATTTCTGTGCATTTAAAGTGTTTTTTTGATTGTATCTGCTTTATTTTCTGAAAAAATAAAGCAAACAAAAAAATATATACTTGTTTTCTTGACTTTCTAAGCTAGTATAGTCCACTTTTCAGGTTAGTGCTAAATTCAGGACTGTGTTACAAGTTTCTATGTTTGCCCATACCTTACTTGGATAGAAGGAAATTTCTCTGTTCACTGTGAGAGAGGGAGCTTTGAGCAGCCTATCTGTCCCTGGAGGAGTGGTTTCAGCCCAGAAATTAGTAGTTTATTGGCCATTTTGGGCTAATTTCTATCTCTTTCATTTCCCTGATATAAAACCCGCATTTGCGCAGTTTTGCATGCCGGGCAGCGCCGGTTAACTAGGGTATAAGTATTCCCGGCTCCACAAAGTCTACTCTTCAATTTTTCCCTTGGAACTAGACAAACTTTCAACTTAAGCACTCAAACCATTCACTTCTCATACAGGCACTTGCTTAAAACTCATAGCAAGCACTAATAAACCTTAGCACTAGACCCCCTCATACTGTAGAGAAGGACAAGGCTCTCTATTCGACCTTACCAGTCAGTAAAACAGTTCACTGTACCTATCCAGGCATGTCAGGTGTACTCTCTGGTCCCACTGGTGAATCTGGGCCTTTTAAGGCAATGTTACAATTGCCTCATGTACGCAGACAACCCTCTCCTCCTTCCACCAAACACTAATACATGCAAGAGATGCAATTATACAGCCAAACTGGAGGCTAAGCTGTCTCAACCCAAGACTGGACCAGGCAGTCAAGAGGAGAAGAGAATTACTTGCATCACACCACCAGTCTCACATAGACCTATGAAACCAGCACCGGCAAAAAACACACATAAATACACGAAAACATACTCGGAGTTTCTAAATAAAAATCTGCAAAAGCAACAGAGACCTCCAAAGCAGACATCCAAGCAACCTCCACCCACCAACACAAACCATGAAACACATACTTCACAAAACCAGTGTGCTACACAATCACAGCCCTTAAGGCAAAATAACATACCCAACACACTAGTAATAGGTGACTCTATAGTCAGGCACACTGACATCCCACTCACTAGGCTGAACAAGGAGAAGGTTACTGTTAGCTGCCTGTCAGGTGCCAGGATCCACCACATAACCCACGCACTCAGGTCACTCCAGAACAAGTACAAATATGACTCTGTCATTGTCCATGTTGGTGTGAATGACCTGAGCCGTACCTCCCTGGACTATATGAAAAGAGACATGGAGGAACTCTCTGATCACGTAGCCCAGGCCGGTATGACCCTGAACCCTGAGTAGCATCCTGCCTTCACCAAGAATGATACCATGGTATAGAGAAAAAATTATCAATTTCAACAACTGGCTAAGCTTCTGGTGTCATTCAAAGGGGATCCAGTGTCTGTCAGCCTGGGATGAAATGCTAGACAAGCCACGCTGCTTCGCTAGAGACGGCTTGCACCTGTCACCCTTAGGCTTTCAAATACTGGCCAAGGCTCTTGCCACCCCCATAGTGCCTTTTTTAGGCAAGGCTCAAAAGACAAACCCTCCGCCGTAAATAGCACAAGTAACAAAAAACTGAGGGTAATGCTACTCAGTGCCAGAAGTCTAAACCTCAAAATGCACACACTCGAGGCACTCCTCAATATGGAAAAAATCAATACATGTGCAATAACAGAAACCTGGTTTAAGGCTCCAGAGAGCACCCCAGCACTACCAGGCTACAACTCATACCATACATTTTGGCCACAAAACCCGGACCGAAATACAAAAGGCGGGGAAGTATCCATATTCATCAAGGATACCCACACCTCCAAGTTAGTGGCACAACACGATGCTTCAGAGAGTATCCATGTGTCACTAACAATGGGCAGGACCCCCACTCCACATTCCTGGAAACACTGGCAAACATAAAGGTCCTACCAAACACCCTGATATTGGGTGATTTCAATTACCCTAACATTAACTGGGAGAACTACTCAAGTACAAACTCCCTTGCCCAACATTTCCTAGAATTTATAAACTCAAATGCCCTGGATCAACTGGTCAACACCCCCACCAGAGGTGACAACATATTGGACCTGGTCATCACCAACATGGGTGACCGGTGTTCCACACCGGAGGTCAACCCCTCACTAGTTAGATCTGACCATAAACTAATCACTCTGGATTCCGCCACTACCCCCGGCCAAATAAACTACCATGAAAAACTTTTCAAAAGCAAACTTTACGTTACTTAAGACCGAGGTAGGAAGTTTCAAAGCCCCCATCCTAAAGGATAATGCTGTCCAAGCTGCAAAATCCCTTACTAATGCACTCTATGGGCACCTACAAGAATACATGGATCGTGTTATCCCAAACAAAACCAAGACTCACTCCTCCAAGAAAAGGAAACCAGTCTGGTGGACCCCTGCCATAAACAAGCTATACAATAGAAGGAGGAAACTAGTACAGAAAAGAGTAAAATAACAAGAAGGGAAGACATCCCTGATGAGTATCGGCAAGAAACTACGTCCCCTCATAAAATCATCCAAGGCTAGCTTCGAAAGAAAAATTGCCATGGACTCCAAGGATAACCACAAGGCATTCTTTAGCTATGTCAAGAATCTAAGTGGCAATTCTCAGATCTGCTCGGCATTAGTGCAGAATGGCACAAAATACACTGAACTGACTGATATAGCCAACATCCTGGCAGACAGGTTCAGTGCAAACATCACCCCCCCCCCCCAAAAGGGCACATAACTATACCAGAAGAATGTAGTGCCCCTGAAATCACGGACACTCAGGTTGAAACAGCCCTCTCCAAAGCCAAAAACACAGCATCAATGAGACCAGACGGTGTCCCAGGCTGTGTCCTACATGAGCTCAAAGATGAACTAACCCCTCACCTAAACACACTGTTTAAACTCAGCCTCTCCACAGGCTACATGCCCATAGAGTGACACACAGCAACGGTTATTCCACTCCACAAAGGTGGAGCCACAACGGACCTCAGGAACTATCACCCTATAAGCCTGACTAGCTTGGTCTGCAAAGCTATGGAGTGCATCATCATGGATCTCATTAACAGAGACATTGGAAACCTCCAAACACTGGACCCTACCCAGTTCGGCTTTGTTAAGGGCAGATCATGCTTCCTAAACCTGGTGGACTTCTTTGAGACAGTTACCAAGGCTATAGATAAGGGAAAGGTGGTCCACACAGCCTATCTAGACCTTGCAAAGGCCTTCGACACCATTCCCCACTCAGGTATTATAGACAAGCTCACTGAACATAAACCCCTATGTCACGAGATGGGTTGCCAATTGGCTCACGGACAGAACCCACATGGTAAGAGTTGCAGGAGCTAGGTCTGACTCTAAATCGGTTACAAGTGGCATTCCCCTGGGCTCAGTTCTAAGACCCCTCCTGTTTGGCATATACTTCTCAGAGGTATAGGCAAGCACAGGAGGACTATGGCTGACCAAGTTGGAAGACGACTGCAAACTAGGGGCTATAACTGACTCTCCAGCTGACACAGACATTCTCCAAAAGGGTCTCACTGAGACAGATACCTGGTGTCAAAACCATGACTTCAAGCTAAATGCCAAAAAGTGCATAGTCATCCCCTTTGGAAAAAACAAAGTACCCACAAACTACCACATAGGTGGTAGCCCCCTACATACGGAAGACGTAATAAGGGATCTGGGAACCTAAGTAGATAATAACCTCTCCTTTGATAATCACATTGCGAAAGTGGTTAGAAAATCCTTGTATGTGGCCCACCTAATCACAAAAGGGTTTGCATCCAGATCGAAAGAGGTCATTGGGCCCCTCTATGCATCACTCATCAGACCCATCATAGAGTATAATGCCCCATTTGGTATGTACCTTACAAGACACCTGCAACAACTGGAAAGACCACAGAAGTACCTCACCAAGAGGATCACTGGCTTCAAGCAGATGCCCTATGCAGCTCGACTGAAGAAACCCCAGCTGTACTCGGTTGCATACCGCCTACTCAGAGGTGATCTCTGCTTGACATACAAGGCCATGTCCAACCCAGAATTGATGGACATGCTCCACCTAAAGAAAACCATATCCCCTCGAGCCATACACTCCAGGGATCTAAACCTCACCACAACAATACATAGGACATGCAGGAGGGATAGATTCCTGTCCCAGAGACTTCCCATGCTCTGGAACAAGATTCTAATCTACATTAGGCAGAGCTCCTCACTAACACTCCAAGAGAAACCTTGATGAGTGGATGGGAAACAGAAAGTTTACTCCAGGGATCACTTCAGTGGCTCTGTCGGACAGAGGCACAGAGAACTAATCTAAGGGGGCGGAGAAAGCCAACACATTCTGGCTAGGCTTATAAATGACTTCGAGCAGATAGCCTAGTACCTACCTATGAACCTATGAACCTATGAAGAAGTGAAGGAATGCTTTGGCAAGCATGGGGGAAACCTTGTTGTGAACAAGTCATAATTTGTGTTCAAGTTAGCATGAATAAAGGATGACAAGTTTTAAGGTGGTCACTTGCTAAGTCATGTACAGATTGCCAACACCAGAGCTGTCACAATAATCTGCTTAGTAATTACATGAAAAAGCAAGAGAACAGTAAAACGTGATGGACGATAAAGATGTACAATAACAGAACTGGTGACTATATACTACATGCTAACAAGTTATGTCAGTGTTGAATGGATAATGCAGTGGTGTTTTAGGTAGGTATATTTCAGGCTTCTATTTTCATATAAAAACAGAGGGTTTACAGAAAAAAAATACAGTTTTGCAATTTCTGTAGTGCAAAAGTTTCATCAATGCAGTATATTGTAATATACGGTATTAGTTTTGCGCTACACTTTTCATCCATTTCACATTCGAGGGCTTTACATAAAATACCTAGAGAATGTGAAACATGACATCAGAACATCATGACACAGGACTGGTTATTTAATGCTACAAAAACAGCTTATGCCATTACAGCAATATACAGCAGGGTACATACATATAATGATTACTGAGGTTTTACATTGAGGATGGGAATAGTCATTTTGTAATAGCACCCCAGTTTACTATTGCACATGAAGCACAAGCATATTAGATACCTGAAAGTGCTTAACACTTCAAAGAAGAAAACAAGTGACTATCTCCCTCGGAGACATATCACAAGTGTTGGAAATGTTCAGTAATGCTGATGTTTGTAAGCTTAACTAAGGATGTGCCATTTTGCTAAGCTATAATGATCTTGTATGATAGTGACATTGAAGCTGTATTATTTTTAATTGACTTATACTGTTGTCCTGACAAATCCCACAGTACACAGGCCTCCCCTAGCTTATGAAGGTAGTTATCTTGGTGACCTTAGGAACTAATTCTTTCAATGGCCTCTTGCAGATCTACAGATGGATGGATAATCTTGTGGAAGAATATCCTAGCCTTGTAAGTAAACAACAGATTGGATCAACCTACGAAGGACGGCCAATATATATCCTCAAGGTATTTTTCTGACCATTTCTAGTTACAATATTTCTTGTGATGAACCTCGTTGTACTCTGTAAAACTAATCTAGGGTTACAACTATGGAAATTATTACTGCACCAAATTCTTAGTTATAACTCCCTGCCAGGACTGCATTAAAGCAATGAAATACTTAATATTAGAAATAAAACATGCAAAACAGAAACTATGGTTATAAAGATCTTGTGAAAGCAAACTGAGCTATTAAGTATTGTTGGCGGGCTGATAATACAGCAGCTGTCTTTCACCTAGTGCATATACGCGCACCCACACACACACACACACACACACACACACACACACACACACACACACACACACACACACACACACACACACACACACACACACACACACACACACACACACACACACACACACACACACACACACACAAACACCTGCCTGTATACACACACAAGCAAGTTCACACACTAATCCAAAGCCACAGAGTAGATCTGACATCTCAGTATCACTCGTTTTTTTTCCATTTAACTCATTACTTTTCTATCCACACCTCATTTTACACAATTTTTATATATTTCCCTTGAATGAACAGAATGGATTACCTCTATCAAATCACCTTACTGATGTGGTTATTATACCATAAGATCCAGAAGTAAGGCTGGTAATATGCCTCTAGGCAGTCCATGGTCTAGGCTTTCTTGAACTCATTTTGTATCTTTGGATTCTCTATGTCCAAGTCTGCCAGACTGGATACAACTTCAACTTTCCTCATTTTAGTTATATTCTGGTTTCTAGGATTTGCTGTATTTCCCACCAAGCCACAGTGTCCTTCATATAGCTTTCAAGACTTCACTAAAATTTACAAAAACCCATTTTCTGAAGTTCCTTTTGGTGAAACTAACACATCAAAACTTTAGTAATCTAAACAAAGGAATCTGTATACAAAATGACATCCAATAAGTACCATTGGGGAGGGCACAACTTTAAACTCTCTACCTGGGGGACTTCATCACTACAACTTCTCATTAACATTATACCCACCTCTATGGCTATAGTATCTCAAGTTAAGTTATAAAGCTCTAAAGGGATTAATTTCCCCCCTCTGCTTAAGTTTTATTACTAAATAGGACCTTCAGACTCGAAGCGTGAAAATAACGTTAAGCACAACAATTTATTTGAATAGGCTTTTCGTTCAGCAAACAATGGCTAAACTTCCTCAGACAACAACTGGAAAAAACACAACTTAAATAGCAACAGCTAATCACGTGTTACCAGCCATTAACAAATCAAATTATTATACTAATTATTCATTTATTAAAATATTTAAAAAAATAGAAAAATAAGACATATATTATACTTGTAAAAACATATAACTGATCTATGACATAACTTCTTAAATATATTACACCTGTGTAAATACCTATATTTATAAATTGGGAAACAATTTTTTATATAAAAATACAATTCATTCAAGACTCATTCTAGCGTATCAAACTTCTTAATTTTAGAATACATCCCAACAACACCTTTTCATTCAAACCAGGGGCTTTATAAGACTGTAATTTTAGTTGCCATATTAATTCTTGTCGTTCTAATAACAATTGATATGGGCCACCTTTTATATTAGGAATAATCTGATCTAATACCCTAAATGAAAAAGAATGTGTAGTATATTCATTAAAATGTCTAGCTAAGGCATTTTCCAACTTCTTTTTCCTAATATTATACAGATGTTCGTAAATCCTCTCTTTAAATTTCCTGTCAGTCTTGCCCACATAAAATGCAGACAAACAGTTATACCTTCCTCTTACTTTATAAGTCTTACCATTAATCAATATATTAGTACAAGAGGCTATATACCTACAAAAATTACAAGCCTCACATTTAAAAGTTCCTTCTATTCGGTATGTCCCTGCTCTATTTGTTTCCAAAATGTACTTTAAATTATATCCTTTCTTGTATATAACCATTGGTGCATCTCCTAACTTCTCTGTAACACCTGTTTCAAAAGTAAACAAATTCCAGTTCTTACGCAAAATTGATTTAATCATGTCTGCTTCTAAACTAAATGGTATAAAAAAACTGATATTAAATTTAGGAGTCGATGATGTAGTATTAGTAGTTAGAATCACAGGGGTCCCATCAGTGGTCACTATATCACTAGTGACTTCTCCCCTATTCACAAAACAAATCTGTCTTCCTAAGATAGGCTTATATATTCCTACACTTCTCTTATATTGCACCTCTTCAATGATATCTCTTAACAAACTTTCAGGGTATCCCCTTCTAGAAAACATGCCTTTCAATGTATTACATTCTTCTTGGAATGCTCCCTCTTCTGTTACCATATGTGCGGCACATACCAGCTGGCCCTTAACAACACTCTTTTTCTGCTGGTATGGATGGGCACTCGTATAGTGTAACATAGTATTCGAATATTTTTTTACGATAAATTTTGGCTACATATTGTCTTTCATTTAAATCTTTTGAGAGCTCCACATCTAAATAAGCTATTTTTGCATCTGTCACTTTATGGGTAAATTTCAAAAAGGCTGTACTACTATTTATTATGTCAATAAAATTATTAACTTCTACTATGTCACCATCGAACATAATGAAGATATCGTCCAGGAATCTTGTGTAAAATTTCAACTTGGCTGAGGTCGCCAAATCATTAAATACACACTGATGTTCCCATTGGGCCATTATTAAATTTGAAAAGCTGGCCCCACATGGGGACCCCATTGCCACACCCACTTTTGTAGGTAAATTTCCTTACCAAACATCACAAAATTATTATTCAATATGATATCTAACAGTTCCTGGACCATTCTGACTTCTTTATCTTCAGCCCCATGGTATAACATTCTTTCTGCTACCCATTCTATCCCTACATTATGGGGTATAGAAAAATACAAGTTTACCTATATATTTGGGGACCTATAACTTCAAATGACCACTACCAAGTTTGTGTAAACAGTTGTAAACCCTCCAAAAAATGCTTTGCAGAAAAGCAAACCTGTTGCATCTCAGACATGGAGCATTTCCTCACACACACCACCCACACACACACCTACTTCACACAAAGAAAAAAAAAAAAATAAAAAAAAAAAATAAAAATCTCACCCTCTCTCACTCTAACACTCCTCTAAAACCTACCTGGCTGGCTACCTTTTAGTTATAATTTTTAGTTAAGTTGTTAACTGGAAGTTCAACAAAAGTGTAACAAAATAAAGTCCTCTTTTATATAACAAATGTATCCTCTCATGTTTTTCAATCCAGTCTAGGCAAGGATTTGAAGTTTGGTAAGACTCTAATGGTGGGTTTCTTAAGAGAGCAATACATCAGAAAACAGTTTCTCAAAAATAATTCTGCTTTTAGTCATGATTATTTAAAGTATTGATACACCTATCTAATTTATTTGGCTTCATGCATAAAATAGGTCTGATTTATGTACACAAGAAATCCACATTTTTTTTCCACTGTGGATTTGAGATGTGTATGAACTGAGAAAAAAAAGCATTTTTGGGTTGGTAAAACTATGTTGTACCTAAGAGCTCTGCATCTGTGCTCCCTCAGGAGCTTTCAAGATATCCACTTTGTTCCTTACACATGACAGTTAGTAATTAAATAAATCAGTTACAGCCTTGAGAGTTGACCATACAGTCCCAACAATTTTCTCTGATTTTGTATACTCTGAAATAGATCAGTTTTGGTATTTACTTTTGTCGTTCTTGCATATCTGAGGACTTATGCTTTGTGGTGGATGCTGGAATCTCTCTCCATGAAATTGACAGTCTACCTTAATTTCAGCTGAAGCTATCCATCATGATTCAGTGTAGCAGGTCACGGCATATCATCAGTAATGCATTCTGTATCACTTTTAGTTGCTTTCGCTACACTTTGCGTCTGTTACATGACCTTTCTTTTGGTTACAAAGACTGCATCTGGCAATTGTTGAATAATGTTATATTCAAACACATATGTCTATGCCTCAAAAAGGCCACTATGCTATCTTGTCCAGGGACAACTCCAAGACCCATTCGCTCTGTGTGGTCTCCTTGTTGTACATATTGTCCCAGATTTTTATCTTTCATTTGCAGGGCATGACTTCTTACATAATCCTTTGTGAGTGTTCTGCTTCCGTAATTATTGTGTATGTAATATGTAATGCTGAGAAATGCAAATCTACCATAACATTATGCATTGAGTTGTTTATTGTTAGCCTCCATCCTAGGACAATTTTCTAATTAGTTACAGTGCTTTGTTTTACTTTAACTGTGAACATTTGGTTATATCCACCTAAATATACATTACTAATTTCTGGTTTCAATATTTCTGTGTTGAAATTCTCACCCATATTTCTCATCTCTTCATTGTTTAATTTCCTTTTACTGTCAGACTACAACCCAAGTGACAACCAATGAACAGTTTGCCATTAGTGAGTAAATTTTATTAATGGAGTTATACACAAAGCAGAAATAGATAAATATGTAATGTAATAACACATTTAATAAGTGAAGTTTTACATTTAGCCTCTGTATACCACAGACTGCAAATTACTACTAATCCAAACTGAAAATATTCTTAAACCAAAACATTATACTTCCAACCCAAAACATTATCCTTCCAACCCCCACTGCACCCTGTCAATTTCTACTTTATTATGTTTTACAGAGTTATTAGCTCAAAACTGGGGACAAAAAAGGCCAGGCACACCAGAAACATATGCAGTTAATATAACTTCTTCCAAAGTAACAAAGAATGGCATACATTGTCCACAGTATTGAAGGAATGACAGAGGTCGTCTAACACTATAACTAATGGACAAGTAAGAGATACCTTACAGTTAGTGACCATCATCTACAGCCAATGTTCACACCACCAGGTGGTTAGCCCTGCCACTGTTGTTCTTCCATACCATACTCACTCATGTACACTCACATTCACAGCCAGTTTAGAGTATACAGTCCACCTACTGCATGTCTTTCAAATGTGGGTAGAAAACAGAGCACCCAGAGAATACCCATGCAAAGACAAGCAGGACATACAGACTCTGCACAGAAGGCATCGCAGCTGAGAATTAAACCTGACCCATATACAAAAGTGGAAAAAAGGGATTGTGGATGGATGGAGGGATACATTAAAAATGTAGATTGTCATGATAAAGAAAATGAATAGTAATATAGTTTTAAGTCTGCTGGTTTACAATGAAAGAAACATACTGTTATGGGAGTAGGCATTGATATGTGTTTGCTTGGTCAGAAAACCAAGAATCAAATATGGTTTCATGCAAATCAACCTTTAGGGAGGAATGGGAACTTTATTAAAAGGAAAGAATATAACATCTACATATTTCATTGAAGAATATGAGATTTACATAATTTTACTTTTTAAATGAAAGTGTATTTAAAGGAATGTTTTCTATTGATAGATCTATTCATACACGAACATATATATAACATACATGCATACATATATATATATATATATATATATATATATATATACATAAATCTATATGTATATATATATCTATATCTATATCTGTATCTATATCTATATCCACATCTATATCTATATGTATATCTGTATATAAAAAAGGTCTTTGTAGTGGGGTGCATTAATTTTCCAGCCTTAGGGGGTAAAGTGCTTTCCACCCATAAAGACATTAAAACTTGGACTTCATGAGGAATGAAGTTATTGGCTGAGCTTCCTTGAAATCGGGAATAAGGAACCACAAACTGTAGACATGCTCACTAGAGACTTCAAAGTAATCAAGCACTTATAACTTACTTATAATTCAATACTTTCTTTGGGAAAATAAACGATATTAAACAGATGAGTGTTTTCTCCTTTAAGTGGACTTCATCAACTTTAAAGGTAAGAAACTGGGTAAAGTAATAAATGAATGAGTGCAAACAATAATTATATAAATAAAAATAAAAGAAAATATGCATTTGGTGTGGTCAGAAGGGAGAATTCCAATCAACTGTTTTTTTGGTGAAAGAAAGTAGAGCTGTAATCCATCCTAAAGCTACGAATTATTTACTTGTTATACACCTACTTCACACTGTTTACTATTTTCTAATTTACATATTTTCTACCTCTAGTATAACCTTACTATGCAGTATTGAATTACTCAAGCACAGTCTTTGGTAGGAATGCTATTTAGACTGTGCTAAGGCGATTAATGCATGTGTTACTACATGGCCTGGCAGAGGTGTGTCACTCCTCAGTGTACGGCCTATTGTTCTTGCAAATGTAAAAATAAGCTTCTCAAACTGATTATAACCCATAAAGATTACTGTTCATTTTATATGTTGCAAGTATAAGTAATTAAATCCTTTCTGGAGTTCTTGACATATAAGCCATAGGAACATTGCTAAGTAATACTGCAATTTGTTAATATTTTGAATGTGTTGTTTTATAATTTTGCAGTTTAGTACTGGGACCAATCGTCCTGCAATCTGGATTGATGCTGGTATTCATTCCCGAGAGTGGGTTACACAAGCCACCGCAGTCTGGACAGCCAAAGAGGTAACTAAGTAATTAATTAAACTGACTTATTACTAAAGAGCTATTATTTAATAATGTGATGCTCAGGAAAAAGCAATACCTTCCATCTTTAATTTTGAATTTTCTTGTGACCCTTACTCCAAACTAAAAGCATTTGCACTCTTTATATATTTTTCTAGTTGCTATGCTACAAGAAGCTCAAGGCATGCATTAAGAGTTGGGGGAGATGAACACAATAATCTAATTCTGCTAACATAAGATGGTTGATAAAATAAAAAATAGGTTCATAGGTTCATAGGTTGGTACTAGGCTATTGGCTCTAAGGCCTATGCAAGCCTAGCCATAACAATTCCCTGGATATTTCTTCCCACAATATTTACTTCTCTGGGTCCCTGTCTAGCAGGGTGACTGACATGATCCTCGGGGTGAATTTCCTATCTCCCATCCAATCATCAAGGTTCCTTTTGAAGAGGGCCAATGAGGCGCTCTGCTTGACATGTATGGGCAGTCTATTCCAGAGTATGGGGAGACTCTGGGTCAGGAACCTATCCCTCCAGCATGTTTTGTTCATTGTGATGATAAGGTTTAGATCCCTGGAGTGTGTGGCTTTGAGGGATTTCTTTAAGTGGAGCATGTCCGACAGCTCAGGGTGTGACATGGCCTTGTATGTTAAGCAGAGATCGCCTCTGAGTAGACGATTTGCCACAGAGTATAGCTGGAGTGTTTTTAGACAGTCAGCATATGGCATCTGCTTTAGGCCTGTGATTCTTTTAGTGAGGTATTTCTGTGGCCTTTCCAGCTGTTGCAGATGTCTTGTGAGGTACATACCAAACAGGGCATTATACTCTATAATGGGTCTAATGAGGGATGAGTACAGTGGGACAATGACCTCCTTTTTTCTGGATGAAAAGCCCTTAGTGATGAGGTGTGCCACATAGAAGTATTTCCTGACTGTTGTGGCAATGTGGTTATCAAAAGTGAGACCACTGTCCACCTGTGTCCCTAAGTCTCTCATCACACTTTCAATGTTTAGTGTCCTGCCACCTATGTGGTAATTCATGGGTACATGTTTTTTCCAAAGGGGATAACTATACATTTCTTGGCATTAAGCTTGAGCCCATGGCTCTGGCACCAGGCATCTGTTTCTGTAAGGCCCTTTTGTAGAATATCCACATCATTTGGGGATTCAATAATGGCTCCCAGTTTGCAGTCATCTGCAAACTTTGTTAGCCAGAGTCCCTTAGTGTTGGCCTGTATTTCAGATAAGTAGATGCCAAACAAGAGTGGTCCCAGGACTGAACCCTGAAGTACTCCACTTGTCACTTGTCTGGAGCTGGATTTGGAGTCGGCTACTTTTACAGTCTGGGTTCTGTCAGTAAGCCAGTTGGCAATGCATTGAGTGACATAGGGATTTATGCCCAGCTTAGTAAGTTTATCTATGATTCCAGAGTGAGGGATGGTGTCAAAGGCCTTGGCGAGGTCCAGATAGGCTGTGTGGACCACCTTACCCTCGTCCATGGCTCTGGAGACTGATTCGAAGAAGTCAATCAGATTCAGGAGACAAGCTCGGCCCTTCACAAACCCAAACTGGGTGGGGTCCAGTGTTTGAAGGTTGCCAATGTCTTTGTTTATAAGTTACATGATAATGCGTTCCATGCCCTTTCATATCAGGCTTGTCAGACTGATGGGATGGTAGTTCCCAGGATCCAAGGTGGATCCTCCCTTGTGGAGTGGGATAACTGTAGCTGTGCGCCACTCATTGGGCACAAAGCCTGAGGTGAGGCTATGATTAAACATGACACTTAGGTGAGGTGCCAGTTCATTTTGTAGTTCATGTAGTACACAGCCTGGGATGTCATCTGGTCCCATGGATGCTGTATTCTTAGCTTTGGAGAGTGCGGTTTCTACCTATGTGGCCGTGATTATTGGAATTTGGCAATCTTTTGGTATTGAGATGGGCCCTTTAGGGAGTGAGAGGGGGGTGAAGTTGGCACTAAATCGATCTGCCAGGATATTGGCAATATCCTTGGGATCAGTATATTTAATGCCATTCTGTTGTAGCTCAGAGCAGATCTGAGCATTACCATTTAGATTCTTGACATAACTATAGAATGCCTTGTGGTTGTCTTTGGAATCGTTGACAATTTTATTTTCTTAACTAGCTTTTGAGGATTTTATGAGGGATCTCCGCTTCTTACTGAGGCTGGTGAGGGAGTTTTTTGCATCCTGGGATTTTCCTCTTTTCTGCAACAGTTTCCTCCTTCTGTTGTATAGTTTGTTTATAGCAGGGGACCACCAGATTGGCTTCCTTTTTTTGGAGAAGAGCATCTTGGTTCTATTTGGGATGGCACAATTCATGCATGAGTGCATGTGCTCGTACAGTGCCTTAGTGTAGGATTCTGCAGTCGAACTTCCAGATCCTGTCTGCATGGGTGTTGTGGAGTCTGTCACTTCTGACTTCAGTAGCATGAAGTTGGTTTTGGAGAAGTTTTTTAAGGAGGTTTCCTTACTGGGGGGTGGGGGTGGGATGTGGATGTCAAGGGTGATTTGCTTATGGTCAGACCTGACCAATGAGGGGGTGACCACTGGTGTGGAGCATCTATCTCCCATGTTGGTAATGACCAGGTCTAGGATATTAGAGCCCCTGGTGGGACAATGGATTAGTTGATCCAGGGCTTTGGAATTTATGAATTCCAAGAACCATTGGGAAAAGGAGTTGGTACCCGAGTAGTTTTCCCAATTAATGGCAGGGTAGTTGAAATCACCCAGTATTAGGGTGTTTGGTTGTATCTTAATATTTTCCAGTATGTTTAGAAAGGTGTAATGAGAATCTTGGGGCATGGTGGGGGATCTGTAGCAAGTTACAATTTGGATTGCAGTCTTACCTAGTGTTAGTTGCACCTGGAGAATTTCAGATGCATTGTGTTGGGCAACTAGCCTGGAGGTGTGAATATCCTTGGTGAATATGGACACTTCTCCACCTTTAGTGTTTCGGTCTTGGTTTTGTGGCCAAAAAGTGTGGTAAGAACTGTAGCCTGGTATTGCAGGGGTGCTCTCTAGAGCCTTGAACCAGGTCTCAGTTACTGCACAGTTATCGATGTTCTCCATTTTTAGGAGTGCCTCGAGAGAGTGCATTTTGAAGTTTAGACTTCTAGCATTGAGTAACATTACCTTCAGATTTTGCATGCTTGTATCTGTTACAGTGGTGGTTTCATCCTTTGAACCTTGCCTAAAAAAGGCACTATAGGGGTGACAAGAGCTTTAGCCAGTAACCTGAATCCCAGGGGTGACAGGTGCAGACCATCTCTGGCAAAGCATCGTGGTTTGTCGATCATGTATTCCCAGGCAGACAAATATTGGATCCCCTTTGAATGACACTAGAAGCTTAGCCAATTGTTGAAGTCAATCATTTTGTCCTTATACTGTGGTATCATTCTGGGCGAAGGCAGGATGCTACTCAGGGCTAGGGTCATACCTGCCTGGGTCACATGATCCAAGAACTCTTCCATGTCTCTTTTCATGTAGTCCAGGGAGGTACATCTCAAGTCATTCACTCCAGCATGGACAATGACAGAGTCGTATTTGTACTTGTTGTGGAGTGACTTGAGTGCATGTGTTATGTGGTGGATCGTGGCACCGACAGGCAGCTGACTGTAATTTTCTCCTTGTTCAGCCTGGTGAGTGGGACATCAGTGTGCCTGACTATAGAGTCACCTATGACTAAAGTGTTGGGTACATTGTCTTGCCTTAGGGGCTGTTGTTGGGTGGCACACTGGTGTTGTGAGCTATGTGTCACTTTGGTTGTGACTGGTGTTTGTTTGCGTTTCGGCTTCGGAGGTCCTTGTTGCTTGGGCAGGTTGGGGGAAAACTACAATTTCACAAAGCATACAGTGATGCACTTACAACTGGAGGAGTTTTAGGGGTTAAATGCTACCACTTCATGGACAGGAACTGTTTGTAGAGTTAAATAGACAAAAGAAAATTAAAGCTGAATGTCAGAAGGAAACTGGATGTAAAGTGAAACAAAATCAGAGATATGGTACTTAGAAAGCAACAAAACAAAACTGATCAGTTGTGTTGAAATCCAGCAAAGAGCATGAACAACACAGAAGGATGTAATGGGAGAAGGTTCAGTGATGTAATGGGAGGGGGTTCACTGATGTAATGGGAGGGGTTCAGTGATGTAGTGGGAGGGGGTTCACTGATGTAATGGGAGGGGGTTCAGTGATGTAATGGGAGGGGGTTCACTGATGTAATGGGAGGGGGTTCAGTGATGTAATGGGAGGGGTTCACTGATGTAGTGGGAGGGGGTTCACTGATGTAATGGGAGGGGTTCACTGATGTAATGGGAGGGGGTTCAGTGATGTAATGGGAGGGGGTTCAGTGTAGGGAAGTACACGTCACTGAAAAATAGGTGGCTTGTATTTCATGATTCACAGAGACAAGATCTGAACTGTAAAAACAGACTGGAAGCCAGAGAAGAGGAAAGTGGTTATATCTGTAAAATTTACTGTACACACATCCATCATTGATGAATATCACCAGCAGTGCATGCCAGCAGACAAATAGACCTAACATGTAATCTACAACATAAGCAAAATTGCCCAGAAAAAATATCTACAATAACACAGGAAACATGTCCCAACACTCTGGGGGAACACTGAAGCAGTGATGCATACATTGTTAGCAATTCAAGTCAGTAACTCAAATAACCAGCAACATTATATGAAAGTAAAAGACACTCTGTGTGTCAGAATGCCTCTAAGGTGCACCGTTCCTTACAACAACAACAACAGCAGTTGCACACATCAGTAATAGTGTGCCATGAAGTCATGCCCTGGATGGTCAAGTATTCTTTCAGGTACAGAGGCAGGAAGAGCCCCTCCCTGTTATTATTCCTCATATCTAAGGAGGCTGTGAATGCATTACAGCTGGCAGCTAACAATCACACAGGTTGGATAGGTACCATCCATCATCCACACTGGACTGCATGTCAGACTGCTAATGTTGCCATCAGTTATTAATATGCATAGATTTTGCTTATCTCACTTCTCTGGAAAAATACTGGAAAAAGTCAGAAAGTGTAAGAGAACAGTAGATACTGAATTTTGCTTTTCACATTTAAACTTCTTTTTTTGCAGGGAGGCATGCCCCCCCCCCCCCCATATCTCCAATGTGAGGAGCAAACTTCCCACATACCCATACTTAAATATACAACTTCTGAGATTGTCATACCTTGGAAAAAAATAAATATTCCAGGAAATGATAAAAAAAAAAAAAAAAAAAAAAACTTACAAGACACCTCCACAAAAAGATGCACATTGGCACACTATACAGATTAGCATTTTTAGTCTCAACTATTTTCAAAAGAACTTCATCAGAAACTATAATAAATTCATCACATGATGTATTGAATTCAATCAAACAGCATTAAATTAAAATGAAATCATATATATTTAAGATACACTGTCAGGAAATATTTTAATAAGTCTAATAATAACTAACTAAATATATATTTTTACCTAATAAACTGAATAATGAAGATATTTAAAACTTCTTTCATTAAAGCTTTTATGCCTTGATATGCAAAATACTGTTAATGGTTGTCTAATAATTAAGGCTGGGTGCTTTGGTAACATTTAGCAGAACTCATTAGATTCTAATTTAACCTCTTAGCATCTACCTCTATCAAATCGTGGTACCCTTTAAAATGGGAAAAACATAAACTTTTTAAAATTCGTGTAAGCCAGAGAATGCTTATTTAATGTATTAGTGACATCCATCTTTTTTATTGCATAAATATGCTCATATATTCTAGCATGGTGAGCGATCTCTCTATTTTGCCAGCATAAAAAGATTAACATGTTGAACAATATTCCTGGAAGTGGCAATCTTTTTAGTTATCCAGTCTCCACATTGCAAAACTCAGCATTGTGAGTATTGGCAGTTCAAATGGTCACTGCTTATCTCCCTTCTGTTGCAGTGCCTGAGGGTGAATGTTCCTTCACACAGCCATATATCCTCTCCCAATATGTCCCACAGGCTGGTGAAGGTACATCTCTCTGCAGTCTGTCCTTTCCTGTTCTTATATCATTATCAGTTGTTGCTGGCTCACTAGCCCCTTGTACACACCTCTCAGTGATGGTAGCAGGTGTATCATTAGAGCTGGATGCTTTTTCCTCCTTGATGGAATTCACCAGATGTCCAGCAGATATTTCCTCCACTTTCGGTGGATGGGAGGTATGCTCTGTAATTTCAGAGTTTCACTTCTTCTGCTCTTATGGCATGGCCTCTATAACATGAGGTATGTTTGCCACATAAGCCTAGTAAGAACAGCCATTGCACTGCTATTCCCCATGGTAATGAAAATCTTCAATAATTAGCCTAGGCTTATCTGTCTGGAAGAGTGTTATGCCACAAATAGCACTAGTATTACCCAGTTGTACATTGTGGAGCATTTTGACATCTTTGTTGTACAGAAGCCTTAGTGAGCCATTTCTAAATGTGTCCTCTTCTTTGAGGCAGGTGGCTATACACTCACACTGAATTTGAGTGTTTGAAGGGTATATGGGTGGTAATGGTAACAGCCTGCCCTTCTGTGAGTACATGTCTGGGATATTTAACTCAGCAGACTACTATGTCACTGGGTAGGGCCTCACTGAATCATAGTGGTAGCCATAAGGGAGTTCAGTACTATGCAATGAGACTGCAGCTCTCAAAATGTAATTAAATATCTCTAGCATATAATACAGACAAGTTATTCCATGCAAAGACACATTAAACTCCAAACCCATTTGAGAATTTATATGACTTTTAAATACAACAGAACAAAGTGTACTGTTTAAAAATCATAGCATTGAAATTATTAACACAAAAACAGCAGGTGTTTGCAGGCTAACTTCAGTGACTGTTTAAAAAGCATGGTAATCTTGCAATACCTTGTATTAAGATGTTATTAAGGCAGAGCAGTCTTGAGTACCACAAATTCAGGTATTATTAAGTAACAAGTTATTCCAGTATAGTACATATTCAAAGCATGGATTTACATTGGAGTAACTTACTTTAGCATAGAAACTATGCTTAAAACTGTGCCACCCTATATGAAAGAAGCTGCTCCCAGCTCCACGGTTGTATTGCACAATTTTTTGTTGCAGATCTTATTGGTATTGACCCATGTTTGATTTGCTGAGTTGGACGAGGTCTATAATCAAATAAGCCTTACAAAATCGGACACAAAAAACACTTTATTATACACAGTGACTGCATGAAAGTCAGAAACTGGATGGAAACACAATGCTTCTATTATCTGATATTCTATCATCAATCAGTAGTGGATACAAACTTTAATGGAATCATCTTTTTTCTCCTAATCATTTGAGAACTGCTAAGAAATATCTTTACCTGTATATTAAAGTAACTGAGACCTGTGCAACCAATGTTTGAGTAGAGGCTTTGGTACCTGATGGAGCTGGCATAGACAGCGCTCACTACAACAATCCCTCAGAGGAGTGGCAACAATGGATAGGATGGCTCAGGGGCAACTATTTGATTACCAAGCTGCAGATGCAGTAGCTCTCATAGAGAGTACACAAGGGCCATGCACTCACACAGGGAAGTAACAGTGGCTCATGTGGTGACAAAGGTAATTCTTCCCAGACCCAGGGAGGAGTCAGGACCACACCAAATATGCCATCTTTTCTGGGATGCCAGAGAGGTCACATACCACTGCTGAAAATGCATATATGATGTCTCCTCCCCTGGATAGCTCTCACTGTCTCTGAAAAATACCCAGAATGGGGAAACAAATTGGTCTGTGTGATCGGGGGCAGTCGTGATCATTGGCAGGTACAGTGGGAAAAAAACATATAAAGAAAAAAAATGACATCCTTTGCCTGTTCCCCAGTTTTGTCCAACACTAAGTTAAAAGATATAATGAAGCCAAGCAGCAGGTAACTCTAAAATCTAAATAATTATTTCCTGTCGCATTAAAAGTAGCTTTGCATTTGTAACCACATTTAGGTGCAGCTGTGTAACCCACACTCACTCTTTGTGTACACCATTCATACACAGCTGTCTTTAATATAATTTTATGCAGATGACTTGGTAAGATCTACACAACTTATATTATGTAAAACAAAACTGTTTTATATTTTTTCTGAAGGTATACACTTGAGAAATAATGTGGATTATTTTACAACTGCCAGCATATTAGTTGACAAATTTTCCAGCATCCAAAAAAAATTATAGTGTCTGCTACGTGTACTGCACAGAAACTCATCCCCATTTAATCTGTTTTGTGTAATTAGATTGCAGCTAAATATGGAAAGGACGCGACTGTCACATCTATTCTGAACGACCTGGATATTATTTTGCTGCCTGTGACCAACCCAGATGGATATGCATATTCCCACGCTTCGGTAAGTATTATAGCAACAGTTTATAAAAAAAAAATCACCTGAGATAAACACATTCATCTTGACTGGACTGGAAGTTGTAGACTTAAATAACTGCACACCAATGCAATACAACTGCATTTTTTATTTTAAAATTTAGGACTAGTACAAGAAAGAGCAGATTACTTGGCTTGCCTTGCTGCTCTTACAGTAGATCCACACAATCGTATTTGAATTGTATCTTCTATTTTCTTACGTATGATTTATCCATATCCTTAATGAATTCATTTTTGAATGCTTCCATTGGCTTGGGATCCACCATCCCTCTGTGGATGCTATTTTATCTATCAAGCAGCTCATTAAAGGGCAGGTAGGCTATACAATATGTGGGGAATTACAAACACACACAAATGCAGGGAAGCCCTCTACTTAGGCCCTATTAAAATTATAGAAGTGAAAGGAGAATATTAGCTTTCATGTGGGGCTTGAACCCAAGACCTCTAGTGTACTGTGCTGGTGTCACTGCTGCTGAGCCAACAAGAGCCTCTTGACAGCTAGGTGATGAGCTTTCCCTTAAGACCCTTATCCTTCCATCACAGGAACAGGAATACGAATATTTTATGGCTTTGGTATGTTAAGCGTACTGTTAAAACATGGCTCATAATGTTAAGATAGCATACAAGACTTCAAAAGCCAAGTTTTCCTTTCTCCAGTGCCTCCGTTTTAGATTAGTAACTAGTATGTAATTTTTTTCAAAGAATGCAAGCCTGCAGCTAATCATTAAATTAAAATAAAAGAAAAATAACTTGATGTAAAGAAGGAAAACTTTCAATGTTAACTTTGGAGCTGGAACTTGAAAACCAAGGACAAAGGAGAAGAGAACAGAAGTAAGGGTAATTGAAGACCATCAAAACTTAGCACATATTAGCAATAAGATTGAAGGGGGCAAGGGTAAAAACCAGTAGCAACAATGTGTCAACCACATATATAGCTAGGGCAAATGTAGCCCAGGACAAATCTCCAGCTGGTACTTCACCTAGGGCAAATGCAGCCCAGGACAATTCTCCAGCTGGTGCTTCACCTAGGGCAAATGTAGCCCAGGACAATTCTCCAGCTGGTGCTTCACCTAGGGCAAATGTAGCCCAGGACAATTCTCCAGCTGGTGCTTCACCTAGGGCAAATGTAGCCCAGGACAATTCTCCAGCTGGTGCTTCAACTAGGGCAAATGTAGCCCAGGACAATTCTCCAGCTGGTGCTTCACCTAGGGCAAATGTAGCCCATTACAATTCTGCAGCTGGTGCTTCACCTAGGGCAAATGTAGCCCAGGACAATTCTCCAGCTGGTGCTTCACCTCAACCAGAATTGAGGAAAAAACATCTTCCAGAGCTGTGATCAAAAATACTAATAAATAATAATAATGGTTTTACTGCCTGTAACACTTCTGAGAAACTGAGCTAAGACCTATACTGGCTGTTTGCAACAGTTTGTAACACAGACACAGCAAACAACTAATTTAGCAGCTGCTTAAGTGACTACTACATTACACTTGTGCCCAGTTGTCCAGTGAATGCTGTGGCTACCACAGTATAGTTGTGCCCCGCTGCCCAATGAATGCGGTGACTACCACACTACACTTGTGCCCAGCTACCCAATGAATGCGGTGACTACCACACTACACTTGTGCCCAGCTGCCCATTGAATGCAGTGACTATAACACTACACTTGTGCCCAGCTGCCCAGTGAATGCAGTGACTACTACACTACACTTGTGCCCAGCTACCCAGTGAATGCGGAGACTACCACACTACACTTGTGCCCAGCTGCCCAATGAATGCTATCAAAACACTGATGTGCAGGGACTGATTGACACCTGTTCAATAGTGCCAGTTGTGCCCCTAATAGCTTGCACCCGTGGCAGCTGCCCCAGTCACCCCAAACTAGTTATGGCTTTGATGCCAACCACTTAGTGTTGAATGAGGGAAAGGTGAACAGATAAGAAAATGGCAACATTTTGGCTTAGGAAAATCAAAGTTGTTATACTGGGAGACTTTAAATTTCACAGAAGTAAAGTAGTGTACCCTTGTATCTGAATAAGGAAAAGAAAATGAAATAGTGACTATACTTAACAAGGATAAATGTAACTGGACTTAGAAGTAAAAACAGTCCCTAGACAATAGTGACCATGTAATAAATACACTGGTTCAGCATGGGAAAGATGAACACCAGCAAATAAATAAAACTGTGGGACTATAGAAAGGTAAGACTATATTCAGTTATTGGAACTTTAAGAGACCAAAATAGAAAAATAGAAACACATATGGTGTACAAATAGCCTGTGCATAAACCTTAAATAGAAATAAATTATATCTGTGGAAAAAGGGCTAAAAAAAAACACAAAAGAAGTTGAAGACGGGTCATTGAGGTGAGTGAAGGTAGGAAGGCAAGGCTCCCAATCAGAAGTGTAAAAATATTGTGAAGGCAGACATTTTGAAAATAAACTACAATTAAAAAAACAATAACATGCAAAGTTCAAAACTTGTTGCTTTTATATATTTATACCTGTTAAACTATTTTGTAGGGAGAATTCACCAAGCTGCATCTGTGATCTCTGACATAGCCCCCTACACACCTGTTAACTGTTAATTAAATATACTAATGCTGAGATCACTATACTTTGGAGTATAGGAGTTCTCTGCGATCAAAGACAAAACCACTGGCTCAATGGAATCTACACTATTTCTTTTTTTCATTCAACATATCATATAAATCAAGCTTTTGTACTCAAGTGCTTTCTCAAGTGTTATAAAAAACATCTCAGAATCTAATAATTTTTTGGAAACTAAATTCAAATAAAATTTTTGACATTTATTATGATGAATTTTTTAATAAAAATATGTATATATATATATATATATATATATATATATATATATATATATATAGATCCCCTATGGAAGATTGACAGCTGACAACACTGACACCCACATCACTGACACGAAAACACTGACACACGAGACACTGAAAACAGCGCTACTGTGCTTCGCCCCACACACCCCCCGTAACTTAAATATACCAACTCCGAGATCGCACTACAGTGCTGTAATGGAAATCTTTCCATTCCGCACTATGGAGACTTACCGTTTCCCCATTGTCGGGGTTTCATGTGTCGGTGTTTTCGTGTCGGCGATGTGGATGTCGGTGTTGTCAGCTGTCGATCTTTTGTAGGGGACCCATATATATATATATATATATATATATATATATATATATATATATATATATACACACACACACACACACACACATATATATATATATATATATATATATACAATATTATGAATTTTAGGATATGTTTTTAAATACATTTTACGTGTCAACTTTAAATAGTTATTCGATGTTAGATGATAGATGACTATGAATGTATTTTTGTTTTTATAACTATTGAGAAAGCATGTTGGTGCGAAATCTTGTGTGTGCTGAATAATAAAGAAGAAATACTATGGCTTCCTTTGAACCAGTGATCTTGTCTTTAAATGTGTTTCTTTCACCTGGGTCAGGTTTTGCCCATTTGAATATCTATTTCTTTTATATGGAGAACTCTGAGATACCATAATTTCAGACTTAGTATGTTTACCTTATTTGCCCTTGTAATTACACTATTGTAAGAATCACAGTAATACATTTTGGAATTTCAAAAGGTGTTCAAAAGACATGCATTGCAAACAAACTATTTCCTTCTGTCTTTTTAAAAAAAGAAGGAAGGAAGAGTGACAGCTTGGGAGAGTGAAGGGAGAAAAAAGGAAGGCCATCTGACAGATGGTCTTATGCCAGGGAAAGTTGTAGAAAGGAACTTCAAGGAGTTAATAGAGGAAGGGCACAAGGATCATGACACCATGCCCACAGGATCCTGAAGAACTTGTAACATGAATGTACAGACCATCTTGAGAACTTTTTAGTGAATCACTTGGCACTAACAAGGATCTGGAGGAGTGGCGAGAGGTTGTGAAGATACCACTGCAGAAGGGGGAAGTCAGAGGTGACCTGGGTAACTGCAGACTTGCATGTCTGAAGTGAGCAGTAGGGAAAGTTATGGAGAAGATACTTGGGGAAAGACTACTCCATTTGCTGGAGAACAAGAACCTGCAGAATAGTTATAAATGTGGACTTGTGGAGAATCGGTCATATCTGTCAAACCTGATTCCATTCTGACTGTGCTAGACTCTAACATGACAAAAGAAACCTGGACTTGCATGCTTTGATATCAGTAAAGCCTCTGATATGGTCCTTCAGGGGAGACTGCTAGGCAAACTGAAGGGATATAGTAGAAGGGTGGTTAGGTTGGAAGAAACCAATGCACTACTTAGGGGACCCTCTCAAAGGAGGCAAAGCAATTCATGGCGTTTCACAGGGATTATTTCTGGGATCAGTGCTCTTTAGCATCTTTGTATTATAAATCATATATCATGAGCAGCATTGAGAAAATAATTAATTTGAAAAAATAAATGACTGCAAGGCAATCATGATGAGCATTGAGAAAATAATTAATTTGAAAAAAGAAATGACTGCAAGGCAATCATGATGAGCATTGAGAAAATAATTAATTTGAAAAAATAAATGACTGCAAGGCAATCATGATGAGCACTGAGAAAATAATTAATTTGAAAAAGTAAATGACTGAAAGGCAGAAGGACAGTGGAGGACAGGCCTTCAAAGGGCCTGAGGAAATGGTGGAGTGAGGAGAGATGTGGCATCTAAGATTTAATGCAAGCAACTTTAAAATATGTCATCTGTGCTCTAAATAGTCTCAAACTGGAATGCAAATTGGGAGGTATGCCCCAAACAGCCTGGATCAGGAAAAATATTTTGGTGTGTCAGTAATAGCAGACATGGACCATTAGATGCAAGATGATACAGCTGTAGCCAAGAACAGATCAGACATTGTGCTGTAACTTCAGGAGGAAAGACTCCAGGAATGGAGAGGATAATGCTAACTCCGTAGAGATCTCTTGTTGGCCCCTAGCTGGAACGGTCTTTAGTTCTAATGTCCATACAGAGATAAGGATATCAAACTAGGTGAAAAGGTTCAAAGAAAGGATAGCAGAGCAAAAAGAGAATAGAAGGCACATGTTATGATGGAAGGTTAGAGAAACTAATCTATTTTCACTTGAGGACAGACAAGAAACGTTAGACATGATATGGGTGTAATGGGGATAAAGGCTACAATGAGAAAAACGGGAGACATGATATGGGTGTAAAAAAGGAGAGATGTGTTTGTACAGAACTCAAAATGGACAGTGTGAGAGCATACATCTTAACAGGAAAACAGAGGAGAATAAATGTGTTCAAGATTAAAACAGGAGAATAAATGTCTTGTAGATTAAGGGTATGAATTTCGTCTAGAAATTGGAACTTTTTTTGTGGAAAGAACAGTGTATAACTAAGAGAGTAGTATAAAGTAAAAGCACAGGTCTTCAAAAAGCCTTGCTATGGGTGGTGGGCTCAGAGAAAGTTATTTAGGGGCAAATGAAACATACTAGCTACATAAAAGGGCAGACTGGATTGACAATTTATATTTTATCTGCTATAACCACTAAGTAATGCAAAATAATATAAGTGGAAAAAAAACTGGACTACTGCTGTAACACCTTAAAGCTGAACAAGCAAATAATTCAAGATTTTATCTTGTAATGAGTTCAGCAAGTAAGTGATTTCAAAAGATCTTTTGCAAACTATCTCCACAGACACTTGCTGTAGAGTATAGTTCACATGGTAAAGTGTTGCACCCAACTGCATTAAACCCTGAAACAAATTGTCAGTAAGTCAGTTGTACAGTCAGTGTTAATAGATGGACGAATGATGGACTGTCACTCCGTTTACTTTTGCTGCTAGCTTTGACCGCTATACATGAAAGATTAATTTTTATTTGGTGTTCTACCTTGCTTCAAATTAGGCTGCATATGGATGCAAAATTTAAAATAACATGTGCGATTTTGCTGTTTTAAATATTTTGCATAGCTAGTAGTTGGAGAGCATAGTAAAGATACCCTCAGATAGTACCGAAACCACACAAGCCCATAGTCTGTATTCAGGAGCAAATATAGTACATTCAGGATGCTCTTTTATATAGCTTCAAAGCCATATGTGTTTGCCATTCTGGGTTGGGGGATGTGGGAGGTGGTATTAGAAAAGACAGCCTAGCCTGAAAAAGGATGCTTGTCAGAAGTTGAATGGCCTTTATGTATAATAAAAATAAAAATATGCTTACAACAATTTTAAATTGCAGTACTACTGAAGGAGAAGAAGCTGAAACTGATAGGCAATAAGCAGGTCAAATAGAGTGGGTTAGAGTGACACTGTATTTTCAGTGACAATAGAGGTCTAGTTGTAATAGATGCCTGAATAAACTTTCTTCTGACCTCCAAATACTTCCAGGCATTGACTGTGTCTAAACAGAACCCAAGAAATATATAGTAAATATATGACATGTCTTATTATTTTAGAACAACATTTGTGGTATTGGAACACAGTGCTGCCTTTCCCAAATATTCAAATTCAGATTCTAGCTAATACACAAATATATTCACAGAAGGTTACAAGCTGCATTTGGATACTACAACTGAAAAGAATTCAATTTCAAAAAGGAGGATATCCAGTTTGTATTCATTTTGTAACTTATTGCTTGCAAAATACAAGATGAAGAAGACGTGTTGCATTTGTACCTTTGAAAGTGGACAAATATGGGCAAGCAAAATAATCACGTCTGTTTCTTAATAACTTCAGCAAATAATTATTGGCTAGGGTTAAAACAGCCCTTTAGTGCAGCTACACAAGAATTTAGTTATACATGTATGAACCTCTGGTGTGTTATAAAATGCCCCCCCCCCCCCCCACACACACACACACACACACACTGGTGTTAAAACCTGCAACAATGTTGCATTTGATCGATGTCATAAAGTTAGTCAATGAAAGAATGCCATTTCTGTTTCCTTGGACCAGATGTTGCTCACTGTACATGAACGTTACTTCTTAATTTATTGTTCCCACTTGCTTTAGAATAGACTTGCTAGGGATTCAAAACCTGAAGAAAGTTATTTTTTTTTTAGTTATGATGAATTTGGTAAAAGCATTCTATTGCTGGCATTGATAGCAAGTGTGATTAAGACACGCTCAAACTGTGTGTGAATCTGATCTTGAATGCAGTCCTGATATATACTCATTTGCATTCAAGGGCAGCTGTAGTGAATTCAGTGGGCTCCTACATCAGCCCAGCATGCATGGCAGATAAGGAGGTTCTTCCTGTTAGTAAAAAAAAAAAAAAACGGGAGCAAAATGTGAAAAATTAACCAATAAACTCAAAAACACACTAATCATGAGCAGGACCACTCAAAGATCTCATATTCTGACATATTTTATATGTTCAGAATACAATACTTTGCAGCAGCTTGGTTTATGAAATGCTTATCTAGTATTATTTTTATCAATCATTATTTAAATTATCATTTTGTTTAGTTAGCTGCTTTACTTTGTTACTTGTTTATTAAAAAGATGAAAAAATGCCTGTTATATAAACTATTGACTGCTTTGTCAGCTGTTGGATCTCCTTTTTTGTTAAAAGGTGCCAGAAAATAACAAGTGAGGGTCAAGTGACTCTTGATATTACTTCACTCGAGCAGTGAGTGGAAATGTGAGGTAGTTAACAAATAAAGCTGAAGTTAAGAATGTCGGCCAACAATTTGCAACATTAAATGACTTCATTTTTAATAATGGAAGCAGTGGAGAATCAATTTTACATAAAAAAAAACAAGGACAATTCCACAAAACAAGTACTCTGAGTAAAGGTTAACTGTAATGGTTATCTATAAACCATAATTACAAAGCATATTGAGAAATGAATGTAGATTCTATAGCATTTGCATATTTTAATAAACATTGTGAAGTCAGCCTTCACCCTATATTTATAATACCAAAAGATAGCAGAGAATGAAGGTTATCCAGCTGTAAGATTCCAAAAACTCAGATGTGCACATATTGTATGTATTATGAATTCCCTAAGACAAAAGAAAACATTCATAGGATCATGAACAGCTGATTTTATGAAATTAAAAACCTATTTTGGCAAGTGTTACAAGAAGGGGGTAGCTAAAAGGAGATGACGGAGTGTGCCATACATAATGCTCTTTATATTTCTACTACATCAACATCAGAGACTTTTTTCATACCATTCAGAAGACGGACATAATTAATGTAGATCTCTCACACCATTTACTAGTCCTGAGGAACAAGAACTCCTCTATTCTGGGACACTGAGGAGGTTTCTGTAGAGGTTTCTTTCAGAAATGCTAGGATTTAGAAGCCTGAAACTTGCACTTCCTTTGTCAGCATTGTGTAAGGAGTATCATTAACTCACAAGATGCTACCTTTTCTGCTTGTACCACTGTGCCTTCCTTTACTATGTAATGTAAGGAACTGACATTATATCATTTTTAATCTCAGGACCGTATGTGGCGCAAAACCCGCTCTAAGAATTCTGGTAGCTCCTGCATTGGGGTAGATCCAAACCGCAATTGGGATGCTGGATTTTCTGGTAAGCAATATTTAACACTTTCGTTTTTTTTTTTCAGTTTTAATGTTTATTGCATACATGTATGATCACAGGTAGTTGCTAAGGATTCAGTCCTGCAGACCATTGAGAAGTCTAGCCCAAATTCCCAGTTTCCTCAAAACATTGTGTGGTTAAGTGACTTGCTCAAGCTTCCACAGTAAGCATATGAAGGCTGTGGGAATCAAACCCTCAGGAAATAACTTGTTAACAGCTCATAGCCTCAATTCTCTGCACTAACTGCTAGATAAGGGGATATTTCAAAGGGAATACCTTTGTTTAGTAACTGTATCTGTATGTCACTACTCTGATGTAAGGGATCAAATCTGAAAAAAAGAAACTGCTGTTACTGGTGTTCTTGTCTAAGAATACACCTTTTAATCACACAGTTATGAAAGGTATATTTTTGTAGCTATATAAAAAGGTGGAATCTTTATAAAATGTAATGAGCAAATTAAATAAAAATAAATGGACATTGAGGTAACAATATTTGCAGTATAATGTTCAGGAGGAGGAATTAGGTTTAAGTTAAGGCAGGAATTGAGTCATTTATGTAATGTTGATATAAATAGTTGTTAAAAAGAAAACATATATAATGCATAAAAATAATGAAAATCTTTATATTGTTTCTTTTCTGTTAATGTATACACACTTGTGTCATTGTTATATACGTGAAAATTTAGTAGAGGTGTTTTTTTAATAAAAGAAAATTAGACAAGGCTATTAGGAATGATTTACCTTTGATAGATTATATCACCACAGCTTATGCTTCACTGATTTTCTTAAGTTGAGAAATGTAACTTGGAACTGAAGTAAAAAGAGACAACATTTTTCCCCAGAAAGCATTAAACTCACTATGCCTGTATCCCGTTACTTTTTTAAATACCAACTCCATATGGAAAGTGAAAAAAATCCAGCACACTATCAACTTACACAATTAAAGTGCCCATAGTGTTAACAAACTACAGTTGAAGAAACCTAATAAAAAGCTGCTCACTAACTGTACATACTGAAGTATATAAAAACAGGCATCACAGGAGAAATACGTTTGCAAATGATGGCTCTACTGGTGTGCAAGAAATGTGTTAACTAAATAAATGGAAAGCACACAACCATACGAGTGCAAAAGTAAGGAAACAAAAAACTGAGATGGGGAATGGAGACTGGTATTTGGCAGTACCAGAAACGTGAGATAGAAGGTAGCTGAAGACAAAACAATTATAACAGAGTATGTTGCTGATGCATTTGGGATCAGAAAACAGTTACTTACTTATCTAGACATTGGTAACATGACTGCATCACCTGGAGCCGTATTTTACACAGTAGAATGGCTAGCCCTGTCACAGAACACCGTCTGTGATCCGTGTTCTCCTATCATGAGGATACTGGGCACCACAGTAGATGCCCAAAGTGGTTGGTTTATATAATTCTTCCTCCTATAGGATACTGTGAACAGTCTGTGCTACTGCCTACTGTTTCATTCCTTTGGTGAGTTTGAGATGGAAACACTCAACGTGTTTTTTCAGAGGTGGGAGAACATGCAAAGTCCAAACAGGCACTGGCTGGAGGTCAGGACTGAATCTTTCACCTGTTTCATAGGAGGCAAAGACCTTAACCATTATGCCAGCTGGTCTGTACATTTTTATCTGGAGACAGAATCCGCCAAGTTATGAACACACTCAAGTCACTACACCACCGGTATCAGTATGATTCTATCATAGTTTATGTGGGCATTAATGACATGAGATATACTTCCCTGGTCTATATGAAGACAGACATTGTTGGTTTCTCTGAATATGTATTTTAGGCAGGCATCTGCTTTGCATGAAGTAGCATTCTACCTGAGGATGATGCCACAGAATGAACAAAAGATGATTGACTTCAATAATTGTTTTAGTTTCTGGTGTTTTTCCAGGGGGGTTCATATTTGTCACCATGGGAGGATATGGTTAACAAACCACATTGCTTTGCAAAGGATGTTCTGCACCTGTCTCCTCTAGGCTTCTGAATATTAGCTAAATTTTATCCACCCCTTAAAGCCTTTTTTAAGCAATGCCAAATTGACAAACCTACCAATATGGCAAATACATGTAAAAAAAATAAAGGTGTTACTGCTCAATGCTAGGAGCCTAAACAAGAAGCTCCACGCCCCATAAGCTCTCCTCACTCTGGAGAATATAAACATCTGTACTGTTAAATCTACAGAAAGTACTTTGGCACTGCAAGGTTTCAGTGCCTTCCACACATTTAGACTATCAGCTGCACAGAGAGGGACAAAAGTTGGGGGAACCTCAATCTATATTAGCAACAAGCTGTTGGTTAAACGGGGTGATGCCCTGGAATTTAGCTACATGCAAATCACCATAGACAAAGTCCCATGCCATACCCTAGCAAGCTATGGGTCACCCTCTATGTCCCTGTAATCCCATAGCTCATACCTAGACCCACTGGAGACACTCACCATTAAACCAAATGCCCTATTCATGGGAGACTTTAACTACCCATCCATAGACTGGGAAGCATGCACAATGATTCCTGGACTATGCTAACACAAATACCCTCAACCAGATAATGCACACACCCACCAGAGGTTCAAACACACTGAACCTGGTGCTCACCAATATTGGTGACTGCTGCACTCCATCCCCAGTGTCATGTTCTCACTGGTTAGGTCGGACCACAAAGCAGTCTTCTTTGAAATAAAAATCAACTCAGTAACCCCAGCAAACCTTTTAACAATTAGGAACTATTCCAAAACAAACTGCATCCTATTAAGTGATAGTTTGTCAAAATTCAGTACCTCTCCCAACCCCAAGTTCACAGCAACCTATGCAGAATTGTTCACAGACACCCTCTGCAGCCTTGTAGAGGGGCTGCTGTACCTACTAGAAATAAGCTGAAATCAAACTATAAAAACAAACCACACTGGCAGAATCCTAACTTTAATAGGGTATATAACAAAAGGAAAAAAGTCGTGGCTAAAATCAGGAAGTGCAACTCTCATAATGATAGACAACCTCTAATTAAAATAAACAGGAAAGTCAGAGGACGAATTAAGTCCAACAAGGCAAATTATGAGGTCAAGACAGTATCACAGGTTAAGACAACCACAAAACCTCCTACAGTTATGTCTGAAACCTCAAAGGCAGCACACAGCATTGTGCTGAACTTGTGGTCAATAATAATGCCTTCACTGAGCAGAGCAACATATTGAATTTGCTGGCTGACAAAGTCAGCTCAGACTTAGTCTGACTAGTGTAATATGCAAAGCCATGGAACAAATTATCATGGAAATGATCACTATAGACATGGACATCCTTCAGACACTGGACACAGCCCAGTTTGGCTTTGTCAGGGGAAGGTCATGCCTACTAAACCTGGTGGACTTCTTTGAGAAGGCCACAAAGGCAATGGATAAGGGGAAAATTGCGCATATTGCCTACCTGGACCTGGCTAAGGCACTCAGTTCAATACCCCACTTGGGTATAGTTGACAAATTCAACGAACTGGGCATAAACCCCTACATAACTTGTTGGATTGCCAGCTGACTCACAAACATGACTCAGGAAGTCAAGATCAGTGATACCAATCACCAGTGGGGTACCTCTGGACTCCTTGCTGGGACTGTTCTTATTTGGCATCTACTTCTCTGAGTTAAAGGCTAATACCAAGGATGATTGGCTGACCAAGTTCTCAGATGACTGCAAACTGAGCAATATCATAGATTTCATCTCATGGCACAAATATCTTACAAGTGCGTGCAACACAGATAAATGATTGGTGCCAAAGTCATGGAATTAAACTCCGTGCCAAGAAATGCATTATAGTGTCTTTTGGGAAAACTGCAACCCAGGCTAATTATTCCATTGGTAAGGCATCCTTAAGAGTTGACCCAGTAGTCAGGGACCTAGGAACATATGTAGACAGTAATCAGGCCTTTGACCAACATGTGCGCCCTTTGGCATGTAAATATATATGCACAGTTTGAATGCCGTGAAGGTTCCTGGCATAAAAGGTATCCTCATATCCAGCTTTGATGGACTTCTTGCACATCCGCAAAAAGGAACAGCATCAGAACCACTAGGTTCAAGGATTTAAATTTTGCTTGTGACATAAATAATACATTTGGTGAGACAGATGTATGTCTCAAAGGGTCTATATTCCGCCGTCAAATGGGCTAGCCATCGAATGGCTGAACAGTGAACAATAAATAGTGGAAGCTCAGTCACCAATCTTTCATTACATTGACAAGGTAAGTAACTAGTTGCCTAATACCACTGCCTGGGATTATAAGGAGGCAGAGGGGCTGACTAAGTAATGTAGGTTTTGAATGGGTGGAAAGTAGAAAATAATAAAAGAGGCAGCCTGCTGAGAGATAGAAAATGAGTTAAAGAAGGGGCAGGCAAAAAGAAAGAGAAAGCCAGTCTGGCTTGGAAGGGAGGTGAGGGAAGTTCTAAAGATTGAGAGCATATGCACTGCAACAGTAAATCATAAGAAAATGTGATATAAGGACAAGAGAAACTATCACTGGGAAGGCCATATGGAGGCTAGAAGTGAGACAGGAAAGTGCAATAAAAAGGTGAAAGGAGGCATGAAGAGAAGGGTGTTAGCTAGAGTTATGATAGGAAAGAAGTCCTTTTCAGGTACAAAGAGTAAAGAAAGAATGTGGGGGGGGGGCTGACGAAGCAGCTTTGGAAGGGCAAAAGCCTAAACAGGCAAGAGGAACATGTAATAATTCTAAATGGATATTTGACATCAGTGTCAGCTTCTACTTCTCTGTCTCTAGTTTAGCTTCTTTTCATTTTTCTTATTATTTCCCTTACTCTTTATGTTGCTTTTACTCTTTTTTCTTCTGCCTTCCATATGTACTCCACTTATTACCGCTAATAAAAACCTATTTCTTACTCTCCCCTCCCTTCCTCTCCTCCTCCTTCTTTTTAATTTTTCCCTTTCCATTGTTTATTTGACACCTTTATTGAATTAAAACTTAAGACATGGGTAAACATACATTCATAAAAAAGAAAGCAAACTATGTTAACATTACAAACATTATATATTACATATATTATTTTATACAATTATCATCAATCCAACATTACTTAAATTGCTTGGCTCCTGCCATACCTTAAACCTCACTACTCCTCTAAAACATTATTCTGCATGTATCGTTCCCACAATTTCCATGTTTCTATGTAATTTGTTCTTAATGCTTTCCTAAAGATCCCACCTCCAGTTCTTTTATCTCTCTTACAATATTCACTACTTTAAATACAGTTATATTAGACTTTGATTTCCATTTTCTAGTAATTGCTTTTTGGTGGCAAACAGAATTAAACTTAACAAGGCCTAACTATGTCTAGACAGTTCAGATCCTGTATCCCAGCTAAAAAAAAATAATAATTTCCTTAGTTACACCCATTTACTCACCCTATATTTCTGACAGTACTCTGTAGTGAATTTTAAAGTCTACCAACTCATTACCCTCTTACAACAAATATTCCCAGTTGCCTCTTTCTTCCCCATCACACCTTCAACATTTGCCATCTACCTGAGGTAAAATTTCTTGGACTCTGTTTGGGGTATAAAAATACCTATGCAAATACTTCCAAGCAAAAGTCCTAAACCTTCATATGTCCTCCCATTTTTTTCCGTTTGAATTGTTTATCCGATCTCTCTTCCCAATCTTTTTTAACCTCCTCTGGTTGATTCCTATAGTTATTGTGCAATATTTTATACAGCCTACGAATGAATTATTCCCTTTTTTAACAGCAGGTTATGCACTAGATTCAACTAAAAACTCTACCAGTGCATGTCTTTCATTTAGGATCTCCCTGCCCTTTTTTTCTGTACTCTGATACCAGTCCCTGAAAGGAAAGGCAGTCTCTAGCCTACAGTCTAAACGTCTTCTTGGCCTCTTCCCATTCTATTTCCTTCCGCTCTATTAATGAAATAAAACACTAAAGAGTAAAATAAGTTTCTCATACTTAACTGGATGTGAAGAGGAATATGTTAGGAATGAAGCCACTGATATCAATATCTTAAGAGATGATCTTCTACCTTGCAGTGCTAATCCTTTGTTCAGAATAAAGTATTAATTATTAAAATAACTTTATCTGTAAAATTGTGAATCTAACTTAGAGGAAATTATAGCTAAAGGATACAGTCATGAAAACTGTATACTAAGTTTCACATTAATCACCCATAACAGGTCCTGGATCCAGTTCTTCTCCATGTTCAGAATCATACGTGGGCCCTATCCTCACTCTGAGATTGAAGTGAAGACTGTAGCTAATTTTCTTGCAGCTCATGGCAAAATCAAAGCTTTCATCAGCATTCATAGCTACTCCCAGCTGCTCATGATTCCCTATGGATATAAATGCACAGTGACAGCCCACCATAATGAGCTGGTAAGTTTTGTCTCCATTTATTCTTTAAGGTACTACAGGCAAGTAATTTTAGGCAGGAAATCTCTTCATGGTCATGCATCAGCAAGCAGGAATACAGCTAATGCAAGGATAGTATAAATCTACACATAAATATCTTATTTTCTGTTTGTGTTAGATCCATATGTTATTGTCCAAGAGTATGCCTCAGTAGTATGATAACAGAACTGTTCTGATGTGTATGCCACAATAAAATCATCAACGGTCAGATATTTATGTATACAGAATGGCTGTAAATGAAACATTATGAAACATCTACCAGTAGAAGGACTACAGAGGTATATAAAAATCATACCTA